>NW_009636658.1:39933-89551 GCF_000690535.1 Cariama cristata | reverse complement strand
CCTGGCCATAGGAACTGCCACCTTGAGGCCGGTAGCCCTGTAAGAAAGGAATTATTGATTCATAATTATTGTATTTGTGAAGCAGATGCCTCTCATGTTTGTCTCTTTGTGGGGAAAAAAATCCCAGAATAAACCAGAGAATGTACAGACTCTACTGCTTAATTAGAATTATTTTGATATTTCTTATTCTGGATTAGTATCTGATCACACTGTATTTATCAAATGAAAATCATAGAGTAGTTTAACATCGATCTCAGATGGGACTCTAGTCTTATGAAGGCTTTCCAGGACACTGAAGGGATGCAACATTTTCTTATGTTCCTTTAGCCTGCTGTTTCTCAGACACTGGGCTTAGATGGTGAATGGTAGGTGAATACTGATTTGCTGTATTTGTAATTTTGGTGGGCCCCAGTTGCACAATTCCCTTCCTCTGAGGGAAAATAAAGGTGAAAAATAGTTTTAAAAAATTATGAAAGAATCCTAGGAGAAAACCATGAATTGATAAAATGGAAACAAAACAATGCAATTAAAAGTAGCAGATCAAATGAAATAGTCAAGGACGCCAGTACCTTTTGAAAAACTTTCAGTAATATAAAGTTACTGTGGGTAACTATAAGCTGCTGATGCAATCTGCCTTGAATATGATGTCAAAAAAGAGCAGATGTTTCACGTACTTGCAGACCTGTGCCACAGCTGTCTGGCAGAGTTATGAAGACAGGCATTACCAAAAAGGCTTTGAACTATCTTGTCTGTTTCTGCTATCTGACGTAAAGATCCTGACAAAATTCATAGCTATCTTAGGGCTGCTTTAATTCACATAAAAACTATAAAAGGAGGGAAACATTCATCAGCTGCAGGCTCTAAGACCAAGTCTTCCTGCAGCTGAGGACCTGACCCAAAGTTCTTTAGCTCCTCAACATTGTTTCTCTGTACGGAGACCAAAGGAGATAGCGAAGAATTGACTATAAATTTGTCTTGTACCATTTAAATTTACTGGAACAGGAACAGCACCAAATAGACTATTTCTACCATAAATTTTAAAGATCCATACTCATGGAAAAGATCCGGTAGCAATGGGAACCCATGCTTCCTGCAGATATCCATTAAAAACACAACTGTCATTTTCACAACAAAAATTTTGAAATGGATTCAGAGATTTTGCCTTTTTTTTTTTCCTAAGAACTCAATATAAATTGAAACAAACAAACAAACAAACAAAATCTGCTACCTTTTGCAGTGCCACTTTCTCAAATGCTGTATTCTGACTAATGCTTACCTGGCCATAGGAACTGCCACCTTGAGGCTGGTAGCCCTGTAAGAAAGGCAAGAACTCAGTCGTAAACAAAGCCGTAGTCTTAGCACAGCTGTGACAGAAAAGCCCTTTTCCACTAAAAGTTCCTCTGCACTATGTTCTTTTTCTTTCATGGTAATTCAGTGGTACAAACCAAAATCAAGGACCACTCAGCAACACCAAGAACGAAAAAAACCCAACCAAACCCCAAAGTCCACTTACAAAGCAGGCTCCTACAGAGAAGCTCAATACTTGATCCCTAGAAGTCATACCTACCCTTGCGAAACATCTTCCTGATTGCATGTAGTGGTACAGAGAATATTGGCCAACATTCGTCCTTTTTTGCCCTCCCCCCCCAAGAGGAGGGACTCTGAAGAGCCTTCATACTTGAGTTTATACCATGAATATTCTCATGTGTTACTCTCCAGCAATTTATGTCATCATTATGTTAGTATTTTTTAAATTCACATACTAGTTTTTCACACAAGTAGCTTTATCTCACGGCTTTAAGTAAGGCTGAAAGATGTTGCACAGAGGTCCACAGTTATGATTCTCTATCATTCTTGATATGGATAGGCAACTATCCCTCACAACTTTTGGAAATTTGAGATCTAATATACATGGGGTCTGAATCTACCAGTATGGGATTTATGGTGTGATACTGAGCCTAGAATCACTTTCTCTCAGTGCCATGACTTTCGTACACCTTTTAGCAGACAAATTGAGTGAAATACAGTCGTTTCATTTCAACCAATTACACGTGGAAATACATTTATGACTATTCCAAACAAAAACACTTGAACACTAATACCAGATGACAATTTTATGAACAAAAATCAGAGAAATAGAAA
Source organism: Cariama cristata (assembly GCF_000690535.1). Taxonomy (NCBI): domain Eukaryota; kingdom Metazoa; phylum Chordata; class Aves; order Cariamiformes; family Cariamidae; genus Cariama; species Cariama cristata. Next base: position 87,409 of record NW_009636658.1, on the reverse strand, counting down.
TATCTGCACCCTGTGAAATACATCAAAAAATGTAGGAAATAATTTATTTCCAAGTTGTGCTGGCCCTGTTTTAGTGAAGTCTAGAGGAATATTTCTAGTCCTTTTTAAGTTCACTTACCTGAGTGTAAGTACTGCTGCTGCTTTGCTGCCTTTGTCCACTCTACACAGGAACAAAGAAAATGGTTATTTATTTTTAAGAGGAATTGCTTACATACTAACACGTTTCAAGAAGCAACTCTATCCTTACATCTACTAGACAGCCTGAAAGCCAGAAAGAGTTCCTTATGCCCTTTCTTACTTTATTTATGTAATCTCCATGTGCTACAGTGTTCAATACTTCAGTATATAGAGATCCTTCATAAATAAAGTGCTGAAAGTATTTATTCATCTTGATGTCACCTTCTTAATGAAAATTCATTATATAATACATCTTCGCATCATATTGTGGTATTTCAAGTGAATTCAAATAATTCTGTCCTTCAAGCATATCACACAAGTTGCCATTAAACTCATATCCATTTATATTCATATTACGACTGATTTTTTTCTTGAATAAGTACAACAAACTTTTGATAAAGGCTTTCTCAAAACAAAAATTGGAAAATCCACAGTTACAATTTAACCAAAGGAAAAGTCACTGCAGAAAATCTTTCAATTCCCATGAAGTATGTGGATTATCAGAGCAATCAAAGAATCTTCAGTTTTATTTATATATACACATTGCAAATATTTAATCTGTGTAACCAAAACACTATACATTTAAATTGAGAAATAAAATAACAAGGAAATCTTATTATTTTCTCTGCCAGCATTCATTACTAGTTATGGAAGAATCTAATACTATACATTTTGAAAGCAATTATTTTCAAAAGACAAATTTCACAGCTGGGGTAACCTCCTACTGACCTTTCAATGAAAGTGAGAATTTGTTGTCACAGTCTGAAGGACTACCATATGAAGGAAGGAAAGCCTAAACTGTGAAGCATGGTAGGTAGGTTAAAATTGTAAAGGACCCAGAAAAAATATGCCTGAGTGATATCCACAATACTTTACAAACATGCCCTTAACGAGATTGGATTGTAATCAACTTTCCAAGTGCCTGGTTATCAAGAAGCAATATTATAAATACAACGGCAAACAAAAGTTCACCTAAGCACTAATTAGCCAGATTTTAAAAAATGTAACACTGAACTAGTTTTTTTTCATTAAAAAAATCAGACTGTTTATATGAACATGGAACTGTGCAGGTGATCATTTATGCATATTTGATTTAATATCAAATTAACATTCAAGCTTAAGTTCTAGAACTCCATCCACCTTCCTGAGCAGATTGAGATGGTTAAATTTTGAGAGCACTATGGAATTAGCGTACAGCAATTTTCATATTTTATGACTGAAAACAGCTGCAATGGTCTTTAATCAGCAACGAAGTAGGATATCCACTTTGCTGTAACTACAGAAATGCCCTACTCCACCACCGTAGTTTGTGGGTATCTAAGATATCAGCAAGTTATCCATACTTATTCCCAAAGAGATGAATCATTATTTAGTTTACTGTGACAGGGCTTTGGTTAAAACTCAAGTATAATGGAGAAATAATGTCTACCTGTATTATGATCCTAGTAGCAGAACTTCCCAAACTCTGAAAAAAAAAAAACCAAACCATTTGTTTAAATGCAATGCAGTTAAACAGAGTACCAAGTTGTACTATTTTGCTTGGGAGAATAAAGGGAAAGGTCGTACATGTGATGTACTGAGTATCAAATTCTTAACATATAGCATTAAACCCTCAGCTTTGAAAGTTTGGGGAGGCAGCCTGACCCTACTAAGTAATTTTCTACACTTGGATCTGCTTCTATTATGGCTTATGCAGAGAGCAGCAGAGCACAGGCTACGTCCTTTTTGCACTACCGGTCAGCTCAGCTTTCCCAAATGTGGTGACTGAAGCTAAGACATCATCATCCCTCCAACCTGTCTCACTGTCACCTGCCTTGGACATATATCACCATATGAATTCAATTCTTGATCCAGTCATTTGTTTGCTGAATTTTGGGGCATGAGGGACAAATGTAAAAAATGTAAAGATAGCAGACACCATCCTGAGGCAACTGGTTTGATCCCATAATAACTATATTACTATTATAGAAAACTTAAGCAAAAAGTAGGCTTACCTGGGGGTAGGTGTGACGCTGCAAATGAAACAAAACAACCTTTAATTATTTTGCACAAGGGCTTGTCCAAACAGAATACTGCAGCAGAAAAAAGGCCATATCTTTTAGATGCAATACACAACCAAATGTGAAAGAAAGATATGGACAAGATAGCATAGAACAAATGCACCTTAATCCTCATTCAGGTTAGAACAACATGATGTTTGAGTAGAAATTAGACATCAGGAAAACATATATATCAAATGTTGCATCATACAAACTCACTTTAACTACCTCAAGGCTAAACTTACTTTTGAGTGACTGTATGAGTTCCAAATAAGCAGAATAGAAATTTAATAGTTTAAAAATGAGAATGGAAGTGAATTTAAAAAAGAAAATTGCAATAGAAACAGAAAATTAAAACTGTTCAGGAACACAGAGACTGTATGCATAGAGAGACTTGGAATCTGCAGTTAATCCAGTATCTGTGCAAGTACTAGTAGCAATCATAGAACCAAGAGATTTGTGGCTATTTTACTACTGCCTTTCCCTGAAGATAATTATGCATCTAGGGTATTCCCTGCCTACCAAAGAGTTGTCTCCATACAATAGGAATCTTTCTGACCAATTAAGCATGTAGATACTTTAAAGCTTTTTGAGTCAAAATTCTGAGGATTGTAGAGAAAAACTGCTTACCACAGGTGGAAAAGGGTTGCTGTTGGCAACAACCACTACCTATAGAGAAATCAGAGAAAGCCGTTTACTCATCATGGAGTTTATTTAAATAGTTAAATATGTTAGGAAAATGAAGAATACTGAATTCTCTAAATTTACAAAATCTGGTAATAATGCCACGGATTATTAGTTTTCTAAAATACTATTTTTAGAAAAATTTTTAATGCACATTACCAAGAAAAGAAGAATATGTATGTATACATGGTTTACACAAAAGTATAAGGAGATAAAAGACTTGCTCCCAGTCACACAATAACTCAGCTGTAAAGGCAGAAGCAGGATTTCATGCATTGTACCATATCCAGTGGCCTATACTGTGTGTTCTTTTTGATCTTCAACTTTCCACCCCAAATTGGAAGATCAATTTCTTTTCTCTGTACTCAGTATTATGCTAAAAAATGGCTTCATACTGAATTCATTCATAAAAATTAAGCCAAATGTAATAGTAGTATCTTCTGTTTAGGTTTTAATGTTTTCTAATCAGAAGTTGTTTTTTTCTCCCCACCCCCACCTCCAGCCCCCCCCTTTTTTTTTTAAATTGAAAACAGTTTGTATTATCCAGTGGTGTAAAAAGGAACAGGAGAGTTGGTGCTATCAGAAGTAAAGAATTTTAGTATAAACCAGGGAGAAGTATTACATTTTTAAAACTAAGTTAAAAAAAAATAAATCATCAGCATATTTTGAATTCGTAAAACAATGGGAAATTAAAATGAAAAAAAATATCTGTGAGGACATGAATGGGTACACTGTGTGTTTACTGAACACACCATAGTATTAGCCCTGAGCTTACTGAGGACTGAACTGAGAGAAAGAGTCTATGTGAATATTATGAGTCAAATTCAACAGTAATATGAATTCTATTGATTTCACTTGCTTTGAGTCACACTCATTCTCCAGCTCCATCTCAATAATAATTACATAACCTATATAAAGTCATAATTACATCAGAATCACTATCCTAGCTTTTTTAGAACAAATGCCCATAAACGTGTATGAAATTTTATTTTACAGTTAAGTCAACTATCAACAAAAGCCACCACAGCACAGCTAGTTAGTATAAGGCATCTAAGAACCACACTGATTCAAATCATATGAATCAATCTGGGTTGAAACCTTGAAAAGTCTTAAATGGTAAAAGGAACTGTAGTACCACTGAAATAAAAGGAGTCGTGCCAAGTTACAACTGTAAGAAATTTTTCCCTTTGAATTGAAAAGGAGTGCTTACCTTCTTACTGGAATCTGAACTGCTTGAAGGGACAGACTGTAAAGAACACAGAATCCATTTTTTGCTTAGGTAAACGTATGACTAATTAACTACAGCACTATTTTCCACAAGAATGTTATAGCTAACATAATTTCCCTAAAGTACCAAACAAAGTAAGATTCTGAAGAAAAATATTAATGTATTTGCAATTAACAAATGAACAATTCAAATACATCAAGTGGTTTAATTTTTTTTTCTACAAACCCCAATTATTTTGCTAGTTTTACACAGCACTGTATAAAAACTGCAAATGTTTCATCTAACATCAAAGTGGAAGTTTGTTTATAATAAAAATCACAGAATGGTTAGGGTTGGAAGGGACCTCTGGAGATCACCTAGTCCAATCCCTCTGCCAAAGCAGGTTCACTTACAGCAAGTTGTACAGGAACGCATCCAGGTGGGTTTTGAAGATCTCCAGAGAAGGAGACTCCACAACCTCTCTGGGCAGCCTATTCCAGCGCTCTGCCACCCTCAAAGTATAGAAGTTCTTCCTCATATTAAGATGAAACTTCCTGTGTTTCAGTTTGTGCCCATTGCCCCTTAACTTGTCACTGGGCACCACTGAAGAGAGTCTGGCCCCATCCTCTTGACATCTGCCCTTAAGGCCCCATCCCCCCAAAACTGAAAAACCTACTGTTGAAATATAAACTGGAATAAATGGGATGCATCCTAAGAATAGAAATGCTTTAAATGAAGCATAATGTGCAATGAAGTTTTCCACTTCATCAACTCATATGTACAATTGCATAGGCAAAGCTCACAAAAAATACTTTTAATTCTTAGTAACTATCGAAGAAAGCACTGACTTTTTGAAAATCATAAGAGAAGTAACTGGTGTCCATTTACAGAATAAATATAATTGAGTTTCTGTGCAAAACACAAGTAAATAACTTCTAAAAAAGTTGATATTACAACATACACTAAACATGTAACTCATCTGTTGAAGTTATTTCCAGGTGATTATTACTTAACCATTTGAAGAAAGTCCTCCTTTATCCCCTTCTATGAATTTTATTATTGTTTGGTAAAATTTGGGCATAAACACTTAGTTTCTGAATAGCTTGGGAAAACTGAAAACCTGTTGGAAAGCACATAGTTACCTGGCCATAGGCAAGACCACTGCTGGATGAGAATGCGCTCTGAAATAAAAACATACGTGAGGTATTTATTTATATAGTCATTTGTTAAGTATATCTAGAAGTCATAACTTGTTTCCTTAGAGGATGTACACTTCAAATCAAACTGATTTCACCTATACTTAAATAGATCTAGGGCAACAGTAAAGTATACTGAACTTGCTTAGAGATAACGGAAATAAAAATTTTCCAACATTCTACTATTGTCCTAAGATTAATGTTGCTCTATCACAAATACAGTTTACACTTACATAGTAAACAAAGATAAAATGTATTTAATATTTAGGAATTAATATAACTAATGATGTATTTAAAGTTAAGCATATGATTAAGCAGTTTCTTAGCTAGAGTTCCGGTTCCTAACAGGCATTAGAGAGTGTGTTTTCTTTCTGATATTTTTTTTACTTGCTTTCATGATTTTAAAAATAGAAAATATGTTAGATTTTAAAATAAATCTGTTTTCAGGTGAAAAGGAAATAAATGAGATTGACATTAGAAATTTGTCTACTAATTAAAGAATTATTGGATTAATACACAAAGATTGTAAAAAACCCCAAATAATATTGCACAATATGCACTATACAAAGACAATTACGCTAACAGATAAAAAGCATTTGGCAGTGAGTATTCTAACATTTTAGTAGACTAACAAATTAAGCATTTATAATATGTGATGACTAGCCGCTATAACATGAATGATTACACTTCGAGGAAGTCACAGTGTAACACTTTTTAATTTTGGTTTTTAATCACAGAATAATACCTCAGACTACCACCATTTTCCTTAACATATTTAGGAAGAATAATATAGCTTTGCAGAAGAGAACCAAATGCAATTTGCAATAAGGAGATGAATTAAGAAGCATAGTAGTGGACAATCAGTAAATACATATATAATCAACTTACATCTTTACAGGCGCTTTGACTATATGCATCAGCAGCACCTCCCTAAGAAAAAAATGAAACCAGTTATTTCTCTTCTGTAGTTGCTTAAGAAGAAAAGGCATACTTCAGACACCCTCAATTCTGACCGATCCTTATGTAGGGTATGTAAAGAATAGATGATAAGAAGAGTATTGTACTCTCCACTATTAACGTGTGAACACCCACATGTGAACATAAGAGCCAGGTACATTAGCCCTTTGTATACTAGTGTTTATCTAGTGGTACTCAGAAACATTTTAAAAGAGGTACTGTCAAGACATTATTTTAATAGAAATAAATTATAAAGATTTAATATAATGCTTGTAATTTAAACATATTATGTATGTAATATGTATGTACACATATATGTAAAAATTAGGAAGCAGAAACTGGAAAGAAACAAAAATTAACACCTTCCTGATTTACAGTCAATCAAATATAAAATATCAAGGTCCAGCATAAATAGTAATAGTTCCTTTTTTAAAAGTAAATCTCACTTCTTATTAATACCACCAATAGTATCCCCCAAAACTGTAATTTTGTTGTTGTCTTCAAAAATCCAATACACATTGTGATGAATTTTACGTTTTACAAGTACTGATGACAAGAATGTTTTACATTTTTGGAAACATTGTCCTTGTTGATACTGAGTCATCCCCATTTTTCTAATTTGAAGGGGCAACTGATAGTGGTTAGCAATAGAACTACACGACTAGCTTATTTTTGTTTACTGGCTATACTATGAAAAACAAGCAAAAAACCCTGTCATTGACATAGAAAGAGTAAACTTGGCAGTTTCATTTACCTTTCAAGTTTTTTCTCATTTTTTATATTGAGTAAATGTTTGAACACGGTAACTTTGCATTAAAAGCCAAAAATCTTATCTTGTCAATGCTGAAAGGAAACCAAAATAATTGTATATATTTGACATAAATCTGCAAATATTTTAGTCCATACAATTAGTCAGCATCTTGATGAAAATACTTCAGCTAAGTTTTTGATCTATTCAGCACTACATTAGAGTACTCTTGCATCTTTCACCTATTTCCAGATGACTGCCTTGACCTGTCTAGGATTCATAACTTCACAAGTATCCCTGCTGCATGAAAGAATGAAAAACTGAAATGGCCTTAGTTATTGTAGACATCTGTGCGATTACTTCTGAGAGGAGGAACAACTTAGAACATGGAGAGCAATTTGCACCAATCTTGTCTTGGGTAGAAGGGGAGAATAGATGACCTGTATAATGACTATAATGTAAGTGCAACAGATAACCCCTTCCAGTCCTTTTTTAATGATTCTATAATCTATATGTTTCTATTTAACTTCTTAACATCTCTGCCAACTAATTCATATAACTGAATAAACTGTAATATTCATCTTCCAGCTCCGTCTTCATTATTTTCTATTTGCAACAGAAACTCTGATATGAACACTCATATAAATAATGCAATTGAAGGCTAGAAGTTACTATAAATATAGTTATACTGGGGACAAAAAAAGTAAGTGTAAGAAAAGTGCTTACAGGGCCACATCCACTCTTGCTTATTGTGTAGACTACTCCATTCTGAAATAAAAACAGAGGTCAATTATTTCCATGTAAAAAAAAAGAAAAGGAGAAGGGCAGTAAGAAAAAAAAAAAAGCCCTGCTGTTTTTGGCATGAAAAGCTGTGCAACTGACAATGTATATGTGCAAATATGGGATAAGCAAGTACAGAGGTCACCAGTTCACTGGCAACTGGCTGGAACAATTCTAATTTAGTATGAGACTTTAGTCATCATCTGGATTTCATATAACTTTGTTATTAGTCATGTAACCTTTCAAAATCCACAAGTTGTTTTACTAAATGGTCTATACTTTAGAAAAAATTAATAACTTCAGGTAGTTATGTGACAAGATGATAAAATCAAGTCTTAGAAAAGAGTATGTGCTATATATGAAAGAAATACAATGAAGAAAATCAGTACTGAGTACATACATCAAAATAATTGGTATTTCTCAGAGTCTGGTAATTCTACTTACAAGTAGTGAAGAGTGAACAAATGGAATATTACCAGATAATTCACTAATAAATATAATCACTAGTAAGTGTTAAGAAATATATTCATGAGAAGCTCAGTTAAAGAAACTGGAGACATACCAGAAAGCATCTAACAGTTCAACTGCAAATAGGCACATTATAGTAGTGGAGATAACTAACTAAAAACCAGGTATACATTTCTGTGATTAAAGAAGTAAAAGTCATCAGTGAGAACGTAGATGTACATACCCCAGAAGTTTTAAAAGGCTAATTAGACAGTGAAATCCACAAATTTTCAACAGTAAATACAGTCCAGTGTTAAAAGTGATACAAACATTATACTAGAGCTTTAATATATACACAAATATCTGGTGAAGTTTGGAGAAATTTTGCAAATTTTTGTGGAGAAGACAGTGAAACACAAATATATTTAGTCCTTTTATTTTTAGTATTAAAAAAAATAAGAAAAATGCCTAACAAATCAATTAATGAAAATGAAACTGTACTTCTTATTATGCCAGATGTCTTTAAAACTATAACAAATGGTTTGTGACTGTGTTTGCATGCACATGTGCACACACAGACAGGAATCCTCTAGGAAGATGGAAGGAATCTTTTTTTATAACTCAAAAGGGTCAGGTTAATGCTTGATAAAAATGCTTAATGTGTGAAATCAGAGATGGTGAAGCATCTTGTAGGTAAGAATACCGACAGCAAGCTATTGAGTTCAACAGAGTGTATGTAGGTATGTGAACCTAGTCCAGGCACTGAACATACAGTTTACTGGATAAATAACTATCGTGTTTTGCATTGACTAGCAGAGATGGTATTTCAGTACACTATTAAATCGCCTCAGTACTCTGCAGTTAAAGAATTTTAGTTGTTTAAGGTTACTAAAGGAAAATATACAAATGCTGGAAGTTAGGACCCTTACCTGACTGCTTGAATAGCTGTTCTGAGAGGAACCAGAAGGTCCAACCTGCAAAGAAACCAAAATGCTATTTATTATTTTGCAGAAAATTGATTTTTATATCAATGATTTTCAGGAAAGAAAGATCTACTTGGTGGGAAAAAGGAAGACCACACAAAGTAGTTCTCTGTGACTTCATTCCACCAACTGATACTATTAAAATTATTTCAGAGATCTTTAATCAAAACTATACCAAAACAGCTGGTATAAATTAACATAATTCTGCTGCTTGCACCCTTTTTTTATCTGGCCTCATACACTTGATGTTCATCATTGAGGTGGAGACCTACACTGTCAAGATCACTAAAAAGCAGATGAAAACTTCTTACTGATATGACTACGTAATCACTAGACACTATGAAATGTAGGGCATATTTGCTGAGAGAAGGGAAAGAAGAAAAAGAAGCTTCTTCACCGAGCTGCAAGTGATAGTTTTCATAAAAAAAAAATCAAATAGTTAAATTTTATGTCTAGATTGTGATTTTCAAAAAGCAAGGTTTCAGAGTTGTTGAAGTAAGTGATCTTGAAAAGAAAGCAAGCACTATGACTAAAAAGTGCAGACATAAAAAAGAAAACTTCTATTACAAACTTACTCCAGATTCGGTAGAGAGAACCTGCAGGATGAAATGGTAACAAGGCTGACAACCATTTAGAAAGTTTGGGATTTTAATCAACCAATGTAAATTGCCAAAAAGAAAAATAAATTGAGCGACAAGAGAGATAAAGATGTGACTAGAAGCAGCTTTTGACTAGGTCTTGAGATCTTGGGCAATTAGCAGTATATCAATGTCTTTGGAGAAAAAATATTTACCATGATGCATCGGCCTTGTGTTGTGTAAGTCCCTCCACGCTGCAAGGAAATATAGGTTCAAGTTACTGTTTATTGACTGGTGTATAAATACCAAATTATTTTAAACAGGAAATCAACTGAATTCACACTCATGATCTGAGAACTGACATTAACTAATTAAAAATAAAAATACCTTCAAAACTGCATACAAAAATGTAAGCATAAATGAGATCTCGCTAGGAAAGTAATTTGAATGGTACGATATAATCTTCATGCTACAACCATGAAACAACTGGACCTGTAGGACAAAAATTCTAAAACAGAGGTAACTGAAAATTGGGAGATTGAAGAAAAATGGCTCTTACCTTGTTACATTCCAATTCTATCATAAACTGTGAAAAAACCAAAACATTTGCAAATTATTTACTGGGGAAAAAAAGCAGCTTATTAGAAAGAGGAAATACATTTGCTGAAGTGAGGGACAAAAGACAGGTATTCACTCTTGCTTAGATCACAAGATGACATAAATCATTGTTGCTACAGCCAAGAACCCATACAGTAGATTTGAACAGAATTTCTTTACTTTAGCTGCCTATCATGTTTAATGTTTCATATAAGCATAATTCTTGGCCAAAAAAATAAACAAACTCATTGCTAAGAATATGCTACTTGGCTATAGTTCTCAGGGACTGGGGCAGCAGTTAAGAACAGCACAGTACACCGGAAGTACAGTAGGGTTCTCCTTATGACTAATTTTGTCTTTATGCTGTGGATTGTTTTGATAACTAGATTATTGGTTTCCTTATTTCTATGGGGGGAAAATGATATTTATTTTATTTTTTCATCAATTTAGTAAGAAGATTAGGCAGTTAAATTAAAAGCATTGAAAACTTCTAATGATTTTGGCCATCTTAGTTAGTGAATACATGACAACAAATGTATGTCTTGTATCGTCAAAGATATTTTAATTTTTAGTATTAAAGTATTAATTTCTAGTGTGCAAATACACTCAAAACATACCTTTCTTTTACTTTTTCCTGTCCCATTAACTGACTCAGAACGTGTAGGCGTGAGAGTTTTGCTTTGTATTCCAACCCAAAATTTCTTTAGATCTTGAACAACAGTTGCACTGGAAAGAAAACAAAATAATCATTATTTTTCTACCAAAATTTTTCAGTATAAAATACCAATAAACTCTCCTCCCCACCACCCCCAGCCAAGAAAATCCACTCTATTTTAATTTTAAGGGTATACAGTACAAGTTTGAAAAGAACATCATCATGTTCCAGAACACTTTTCCAGTTTCTGTATTATCATCCAACATAATTTTCAAGATAAATAAAACAGATGCTGAAAAGAGGAATAGACACTATTTGAAGCAGCAGTGACTCCAGTGGGGAGTGTCAGCTCAATCGTCCATAAAAATTGTCATACCTCTTTCCCACTCCGACAGTCTATATCTATGATAGTGAACTGATTTTCATGGCATTAACACGTGGAAGTGATCGTGTTTTTAATTTGTGTTCTTTTGTCCCTTTTTGTATTCCTCAAGATTTAATGAAGCAAGGCCAAGATGCCCCTATCATAAATTGACGCTTCAAACAATATGAAGCTATTAAATATTTAGATATTTTTTGATTACATCAAGCAAGTATTTTGTTAGACCAGGCAATATTTTTAGAAGCTTTAGATCTGCAAGAAAAGTAGCATTAAATATAGGATAAATTTGTCTTCTCCTGTTTTCAGCAGTTATTTCATGGGTCAAACTTACTTTTAAATTTATCCTACAAGCACTTACATCAAACTACTATTCTTCCACTGTTCGAAATGAAAAAAGTTATAATTGAATAGAGTCTGAACTTCACTTATTCACAGAACTAGTTACGTTCATATTGTTGCTCTCGTAATTAAAGAGGTCAAAGTGTAAAAACTGGTTACTCAAAGATCCATTAATAACACTGTACTTAATGGAATTATTTACACATATTAACATCTGTAGGACAGTGTTTGCCTTTTACTAATTATACCTTGAAATGGAAATTGTGTTATTTAATGGACACAGTGGGAAGTTATGTCAAACTACGAAAAAAACCATGATTGTGGTAAGACAAGAACGTCAGAAACAGCAACACAGATCCATGTCAAAATAATCCATAGAAATAAGTTTCAAGGCAAAAAGAAAAAAATTATTTACATAAATTGAAGATCTCTAACATCATGTGGAGCAATCCATGTTGTTGTAACTTTCTGCTTCACATCTGAATTTGCATGACTTACTGCTGAATTCTGCAATTGAAAAGACAGACATATAATTATACAAGATGCGAAAGTGACTTTTACCTATATTCTTAGGGGAACTGTCTCTACTACAACAGGTAACACTGATGTCCTCCTGAAAAGTGCCAGGTAACTTCTACATTAGATTCATATCACATAGAGAAGATACTTGTATTTCTTGAGAAAGCCTAAATTTTTAAACTCTGTTGAAGAAATAACTTTGTCATATAACAATGTTCACTTCTTGAATCAATTCTGATTAAAGTATTTAAAAGGAAACAAAGCTTAAGTAAGTATTCCAAAGACTGAACACATACCGTTACGTTATGACATTCCAAGCCTTTAGTGTTTGGATCTGTAATTTTAAAAGTACCAACAGGAACATCTCCCTCTATTTCTCGAGCCTGTAGGTTAAATCCTTTAAAACCAACATCTTTAAGTGCTTCTAGAGTCACTGTGAAAACAGACATTTTGAGAAATTTAAGTTTCATACACAACTAAAACTTCTTAAACATTTAACAACTAATTTGCCTCACTCCAAAGCACAAGACTGCATGTATAGAAACTACTTAAAACCTTTTACAATTTTTAAAAATGTTGGGATTTATTGCAGTTTTTATTAGTTATCAGGAGAATTACAATAAAGGAAAAGGAAGAAATTTGGAGAGGCATTTCTATGTAAAGTAACATGAAATATATGATTTACTGACAATTTTAGAAGTACTTCTGCTCTACCAAACGACTACAACTTTGTTATTGATCTCATCTGCTCCCCATGCATACTCAGAATATTGGCCCATGGCCCTGCTGACCAAAAGGTTATTTATTTTCTGTCTAATTAGGCCTATGAAGTCAAAATAGCTACAGGAGAAAGAGAATTAAATTTCTTTTTACCTCTGTTTCAAGATTAACTTTTGCCTAAGGCTGAATTGCAGAACCATTTTTTCAATGTGTTACAATTGGAAAAAGAGAAATTAAACAGCTTGGCTCTTGTGTTCTATATTAAATATGAAAAATTAATAATTATGAACTACTCAATTTTACTTAAATTTTGTTACTGAAGGAGCTCAGAAAAAAATGGAAGAGAGCAGTTTCATGTTTTGTATATATATTGAAATTTAATTTCAAGTGGCATAATCAAATTTGTTATGATCTATTATAAACTTGCTCTGCTAATGCCAACATTAGGCACTTTCGCAAATAAAATCAGAGTAATAGTTATGCCCAAAGATATATGGACAGATAAACTGGGAGTGACACAGAAGTCAAGGCAAGGACCAATCATACCATGACAATTTAACATTTCCAAACACCTGCATAATCAGCCTTCCAATTTCTCATTAACTTTCAGTCCTAATTCACTAATTTTTTGCAGGTCTCATGGGAGGGATGACATCCAACGCTTGAATGCAGTGTTAAATCAAGCCCAGATGCGACTGTAAGAGTGTTGGCAGATGGCATGCCGCAGTGCAATATACTCAATGGAAGGGCAACCTAATGCAGCTCCCTGAGACCAAGTACTGGATGTTTACAATCTGAAGCAATAGAAAAGTAGTGCTAAAAGCAAGAAAAGCATGGTTAGAAAAAAAGGAAAAAAAAAAAAGGCAAGGTTAGTAGCATCTGGGATTCAATATTTTTGTCATTATAAATCCCATATAACCTCACACAACAGTCTGCATATACTTAAATCCATCCATCATTTTGCTGGCAGTACTGTTTTAAAAATAGCTATCGGTAATCAACCAGCCCTCCCATCCTTGAAGGAGCTATTCACACATGTTTTTCCAAGAATCGTAGCTATAATAGGACTCTAATGCTTCTCCATTCTTCTCCCTACATATCACTCTCCGTGGAAGCACAAACATGCTGCTTGGTTCAGGTAAAACAGAATCCCAGACAGACACTAGCTACTTAGTGAATAACACTCTTTTTTCAGCTACTGAGATACAATGGACACGTGACAGGTTACAACTCACTTCCACTTCCATGCTTCTTCTAGCAAATGGCTAGAAAAAGAAGCATTCACAAGCCACTTAAATTGTGACAGCACCATGAGATGGCATCATAATGTGGAGAAACAAGGCTGTCAAGGTGTTCCATCCAGAGAGCAATTTGGGATTCGGAAAATAAAAAGGTAGTTTAAGTCACAATAGCTCCACCTCCTGCCTTTTGATAAAATCTGGGATACAGCTCTTAGAAGGATGATTCAAAATGTCTCACTCTTGAGTTGTCTTATACTGCATCCTGAATTTTTGTTTCCCTGTAAGATGACAGCATGTGAACATCTAATGAGTAGGATGCCTTTGTATTGCAGAGGTTTGATACAACAGCTAATACTTGAATACAATGTTAAAGAGCAACTAATTATTAGTCCAGTTTGGCCAGCTGTCCCATTTAATTTTAATTTTGTCACAAAAATAATAGCATAAAGTTAAGATACATTTATTAGATAGGGAAAAGAAAAAAAGAGAGAATATATTTTCAGTTATACAAATACATACATAGATATATATTAAAATTTTTTCAAAAAATATTAATATCTCAGGTATAGATGAACAAGTTTGAAATTAAAAAATAAATTTAACTGGAAAGAGAGAAATGGGGGAATTTTGGTGAAGACTGGTAATTCTGGGAGACACAGATAAACATTTTATGTCATTCAGATTATTTACCTTGGATTTCATTTCCTGGCTCAAAGTTATCAAAAGATACAGCAATAATGTATGGTGGTGCAGATTTCTGTGGTTCAGTTTCGTAGTTTGGTAACAGAGAATCACAATCAATTGAGGTATTTGTCTGTGGAAAACCAAGGATTCCAGGCACAAATATCCCACAGAACAAAACCACAAAGCAGGAATATCTCTTCATCTGTGGAACAAAAAGACAATATAGTTTATAGTAACTTCTTTTTAGTAGTTGCCATGTTTGACAAATATCTGCTTTTTTCCAGGGTAGGAAACAGAACAAACCTAGAAAGCTGGGCTTTCATTGCATTCATGTATTTTGAAGAAAGTAAATTAAAATAAAATACCTCTATACGCTGGCAGAACAGTATAATAAATGACACAAATATTTCCATTTTAGAGTACTGAATTATTAACGGAAGTCTTAATTCTCTGGTTACATGACAGCAATCCATTAACAGCCATGCCTGCTGCATGATGGCTTTGGACTAGACAGGGCTTTAAACAAACTTCCTCCTTGTTGAGCCGGCAGATTTAGCTCAGCTCCTTCCTTATTCAAGTACTAACACACAATTCTTGGTCTCTCAAACTCCTTTTGTAGATATAACCATGACTAGCATGCTCTCTTTTGACTGCTTTGCCTACTCCCACTTCCATGAGACAGCCAATTAATCTATTGTTAAATGCCTTAGAAAACTCTTAGCAGTTTTTCAAAGTATTTGTTTCCTGAAGGACTTAACAAAAGACTTCTGCAAAGTCCTTTGGAACTTCTAAACAATTTAAAAATACTAAATTGTTAGTGCATGCTTCCTATGGGTTAAGAATAAATTATACCCAGTACAGAAATTCACAAAAATAACTAAGAGGCAGGACTGAGGTCCAGTCTTCAAGGATTGTCAGTGGAAAGAAAACATATTTTCTTTATAATTCACTTGTAGTACTGACACTGATAGTAAATTGTTTCCAAGAAAGAAAGGAAACATTTCCCAGTAGTATTCTCAGGTGTTTAATACCAAATTTTATGGCCCATATTCAAAGTCTAAACATTCAACCATGGCACGACATAATTTGTAAGGCCATTACATCTTATGAATACCTCCCTGTTCCAGGTATAAAAATGCTGATACAACTGTCAAATCACAAGACATATTTAATAACGCTATTTTTCATGCTTTCTGCTACAGGATTGCTTTGTATGAAACAATAGGTTGTAACAGAAAGAATGGAGATATTTATTTGAGATTTTTAAAAGCATTTCAAACACAACATAAGAGATATGTTCAGTCTGTATCATCTACCTGTGTATCTTAATTTGTGCATGAATGCGTAAGACCATTCGGTTTTGTATGCGCTAATGAAATAAGTTACAAGCATCTGGGAGCAGGGGGAAAAACTTCAGAACACAATTCCAAACACCCATGCACTTAACTGTGAACTTAAAAAACTTTTAAAAAGCCACTGAGTCAACAGATAATAAAACAGGTAAGCGTGAAGTGTTGAATGATTTCCTATAGGAAGATGATGAAGGTTTGCATGGTGTCACAACCAGTAAGTGCAGCAAACAGGAAAGCTATATATGCCAGTTATCATGTCTTTAAAGTAGATGAAGACTATCCTTCCCAGAAGTCTCATGAAAATGTCACTTAAATGGGATCCTGGTTAGCATTATGTTTTGGTATCAGTACGCTGGGTGTGGTTATCCAATCTCTTGTGACAATTTTGACATAGCCCACCTCTAATTAAATTTTAAATACAGCGTGTAGGTGCTATTATATTAACAGATGTGGTAAACAGTGATTTAATGTGAACCAGTCTATGTGTTGTTGAAATCTTTGTCTGACTCATGAAGAGATGGAAAAAAACCCCTGTTTCTAATTAGATGTTCCATTTCAAAGCACAAAGTCTGTAGTGCTAGTTCAGCTGGGATTGGAAAATTGTCTGGAGCTGCACTCTGCCATGAAACAAAACTAGTCTGAAACCTTCTTTCCTCTTTTTCCGGCTAGAAGAGAGCCAGAAACTCAAGCACAACAAGTTGAAACATGGCTGAAATGCCTTCTCTTTGCATCAGCTGTCTGATTTAACAGCTCAAGAGCTATCCTAAGAGTCTCATCATGCCATCCTTTGGAACTAGATTTTAGATGAGGAAGAGAGAGATATTAGCATCTTACAAAATTCCAAGTCCAGACTTGAGGAAGAAGCAGAAAGTAATTTCCCTGAGTTCCAATACATATTCAATGCAATCACCTTGTCTGGCATCACAAATTTAGCTTTTCTCCATGAAAAATGTAAAGAAAATAAAAGCAGATATTTGTAAAATAGAAGCACGGGGAATTCTGACAAATAAATATTATTTGCAAGCTTCTAATTGGATATAATTATGAAAAATTAACTGTGTCCTCAATTCCTTCATTTGATGTAAAAATTCTAATCCTTTTTTTATCACAGATATGATCCCTTCTTCCTATATGGCCCTAATCTTTGCAGCACATGAGCTGCTACATTAAGAATCCTCTTCCACATTTAGTCTAATATGACTTCAGGCCAACAATTAAATCCCTGGGTGCTAGTTAGTTAGCTACTGCGTTCAAAGTCTAGCGGATTCGGGAAGAGACACTTTGACGGTTTGCTTCTCCAGAGCCTTGGGCAAACTTCACAATAGAGACAAAAGTTGTTTTAAAAGCCTTTAAATACAGAGCATTTAATTAATATGATACTTTTCAGTAATTTGAAAAACACAGTCCTGGCAAATCCATCCTGCCAACAGTTTAAGGCTCAGTCCTGTGTACCGCTTTCTAATCCCATTCTTTATATTTTTCTCCTTTCTTTTCTCCTCCTAGATGCTCTTGATGAGCCACTGACCTACTCTTTACCCTTTGAGAATAAGTATCACCAGTTAGCGTGCACCCTGTCCACCAAATCCCCAACAACACACCTTATCGACCGAGTGCTGATGCGTGGGCATCCTCCGGTCCCTCTATGGTCAGTGTGGAAGAGCTGCAGCCGGGCAGTGCAGGTGCCCCAGCAAGATGAGAGAGAAGAGGCTGAAGGCTCAGCCAATCCGCAGTGAGGCGGGGAGCCAGCGTGGCCAATCCGGGCCAACCGTGCTTCTGCCGTGGAAATTAGGACACCGCAGGTGGGACTCTCCTGCCCAGATGGAGCGATGACAACACACACTCCTCACAGGTGAATCATGCCCCCTCTGACCTTTAACTAGGCATCTGGGATAGGTAAGGCTTCTGAAGGTTGATAGCCTAAACTGGTGTGTTGACTAAAATCTACAGAATTATGCTATACAAAAGACTTACTAATATTTCATGGGTGGTTCTGGTAAAATATTCTACACTAGTCTGTTTAATTTGACCTCAGAGTACTCTGTTGCTAGGTTTTCAGTCTTTTACTCCTTTCTTACAGTTGGAAAAGACATGGAAAATTCCAATCATCATAATACTGCCAAGCATTTTCTCAGAGCAAAGAGTCCATGAGGCTATTTTATCCCATGTACCTTGTGGGAATGATCCGAAGTTACTTCATCTGACCTGCATTAAAAACTAAACATTTCTTTTTCTCTTCAGCAGCATTTTCACAAGGTCTCTGTTGAAGATTGGGACAAGTCCAATAGCTGGATGACATATAGAATAGAATAGAATAGAATAGAATGTTTTCAGTTGGAAGGGACCTACAATCATCCATCTAGTCCAACTGCCTGATCAATTCAGGGCTGACCAAAGGTTAAAGCATGTTATTAAGGGCATTGTCCAAATGCCTCTTAAACGCTGACAGGCTTAGGGCATTGACCACCTTTCTAGGAAACCTGTCCCAGTGTTTGACCACCCTCTCCGTAAAGAAATGCTTCCTGAGGTCCAGTCTAAACCTTCCCTGGTGCAGCTTTGAACCACTCCCACGCGTCCCATCGCTGGGTACCAGGGAGAAGAGCCCAGCACCTCCCTCTGCACTTCCCCTTCTCAGGAAGCTGCAGAGAGCAATGAGGTCACCCCTCAGTCTCCTTTTCTCCGAACTAGACAGACCCAGACCCCTTAGCTGATCCCCACAGGACATGCCTTCCAGCCCTTTCACCAGCTTTGTTGCCCTCCTCTGTACACATTCAAGGACCTTAACAATGAGAGAGAGAGACACTTCTCTTTAACCAGGGAATACCAGGAAATCCATGAACCAAAGACTGTTCACAAGAAACTTGTTCAACTTCTTGATGTTTGTGCATTTAAAATGTACTTAAAATTCAAAATGCTGATATTATTTAAAGAATATTATCTATTTTTAAGATTTAGCATATTTAACTAACTGTATTCTCTTTCAGTTAATCACCTTTAATTAATGAGTAGCATTTTATTTACATTATTCCATTATGAAAGACATTACTTCCTATCTGCTACTACCTATTGAGGAAGAGATCATAATCTTCCTTCTCTTACTGTACCACCAAACTTACCATTGATACCAATGTTACAAATGGCAATGAAAATGCACGCTACACATCACAAATGCAATAGCATACTGGCAACACCATCAAATCAATGACACAGTAAAGGAACATCAACTGATCGCACTAGAAACTCAGAAACAAAGAGATGAGATCTTACAAATGCATATATGCAAGACCTCCTTCACTACCAGCTAGGAGATACTGGGAGGTAATCAGAGGGATCAGAACTGTTACTCCAGGCTACTCTGAGCAGCAATGAGTACTCCATGAATATTTGGTTTGACAAGCAGATATATATAAATGTCAGGCAATGAATTGCTGTAATCTTGGTAATATTATGGTTATAAAGAAGCATAGATAAGACAAGCAATATGATTATGTTGGCTGTAACACTAATAAAATACTATGTAGAATAAGCTGGTAAAGACTCAGACCATTAGTTTACAATGTGAGATTTGTAAACCTGCTGTCCCAGCTCTTACACAACATATTGCTTGCGGTTTATTTCAAAGGAACAGTATTTCTACTGAATCAAACATAAGACACCGATTCAGTATTAATTTACCTGTACTCCAGAACTGCCAGTTAAAAAAAAAAAAAAAAAAAAAGTCTTTTTCAGGTCTCCACACTTGAAAGGAAAATTTTGAGATCATAAATTAAATACCAATGGAACTACTGGTGAATTTCTGACTCTGGTGAAACCATGATTACAAAGTTTGCTATGTACTGGAAATTACTGTGCAAGCGCAGAACAACCCTACACTGTATGCACATGGACTTCCCTGGTGCTTGGAATGCCTTCAATGCATATTCCTGTGGGAATCTTAGCCACTTTTTTTTTTTCCCCTCTTTTTTTCTTTTTTCTTTTTTTTTTTTAGATCTCTGATTGTATGGTAGGCCACATAGAGTTAGCTGATCTTTCTTTAAAATAATCACATTAGACTTGTGCCACCATTTCAGGAACAAGCCGGGGAACATGGGAGAGAGGCCAGAGTCCAGAACACTGAAAGGAAGGAGATCCCTACTGGGCAGTGGGTGAAAATTTTAAAGGGTACATGCTAGACAAAGGGGAAACCAGCTACTCACCTAAGCAAAAGAGTATCTTCTTGAATAAAGGACTGCAAACTCTGGCAGAGTTTTCTAGAAATACTTTATTTCTACCAAAAGCTGTTTAAACCAAATCAGACCAAGCAGCTTGTTTCCATTTTCCTCACTGACATGAGGACCTCCAGCTGCCTTCATGACCTTCAACAGCCTTCAGCTTGCTCTCTGCAACTTCTGAGCCAAAGATTATTTTTGATCTTCAGCTTGCTGTCTGCAACTTCTGAGCCAAAGATTATTTTTGATCTGGTAACTTACATTGCAACTAGAAATGCCAGAAAGCATAACAAAGCTTCATCTAATGTCAACATATATACATAAATAACAAGGTAAAAGATGGGAGGGTTATTTTCATCAGGGTCTGGTAGCCTTATCAAACTGCTTTGATGTTTCTGGTATGCAGTATTGATATATCACTGAGCCTTGGACTTTGCAGGAGAATTGACAAACTATTTGCTTGGATACCTCAGGTGTGCTGGGAGACAATGAACGAGAAAGTAATAACCACTCAAAAAATTATTTCAGAGAAAATCTGCGTAAGAAGTGGTCTTACTGATATGAAGAGGTGAGATTATAACCACACACATCTTTCATTGAGTACTCCAAACTGACTCGATGAAACAATAAAAGTGAATGGGAAGGGAGAGAAAGAAAAATTATTTATTCCAAACATTATTTTCCACAATTCTGACAAAGAAAACAGTTATTACCGAACATCCTTGCCTCCTCTTAATTGCCAGTTGCCTTCCCAAGCTCTCCCACTCCTCCTCTTTGTTTCCTCCTTGTTCAAAGA
Organism: Cariama cristata; assembly: GCF_000690535.1. Classification (NCBI taxonomy): domain Eukaryota; kingdom Metazoa; phylum Chordata; class Aves; order Cariamiformes; family Cariamidae; genus Cariama; species Cariama cristata. The sequence goes on along the minus strand of NW_009636658.1, from coordinate 66,123 downwards.
GAGAAGGCCAAGAAAAATTCCTATACATGTTAAAAACAAAATTTGCTTTCCTGACACCTGCTTTGACAATCAAAAGAAATTTCTGTAATATCCTACATTTCATCTCCAAATGAAAGTGGTTTCCTCAGTGTACAGTATTAGTGCTGTTAAGAGGATGTTATCATTGCTGCAATCCTTCAGCATACTTTCTGTAACTCGAAAGTACTCAACTGAAGTTATTTTGAAACACATTTTAGTCTAAATTTAGTGGTGTGGATTCTTAATAGACTTTGTGAATTCTATCATAATGTTTATATGAAGAGATATATTTATTTACTTTTCCTTCAAAAACAGTATTTCTTCTGCCTTATATTAGTGTGTCAATATTTATATTCTATTTCCAAAGCCTTTAAGTATTGCCACATTTTTTATTTATAAGGGAACATTATACTTGCTATGCTCAATAATTCTATTCCCTTCTTAAAAATACACCAACATATAATACAGTAGAATTACTTACTGCTCAAAATAGCTCTAGCTATAACTAAATATAGTGTTGTTCTTCAGAAAAAAAAGTTACATTAAAATAGTACATTGTAAGAGCCTACTAAAATTTACATAGTATATTTTGCACTCTTAAGGAAATATACTAAATGTACTCTCCATAAACATTTAACTATCTGATAATTCATCAAACCAGTAATTTATATATTTTTCTAGAAAAATGAATATATGAAAATTATCCTTTCTCCTATATTAAAAAAATTCAATTCCTTGTTGTTTTTAATTTCTTGTCTTTGCTCATGTTAGCTATTTTCTTGTCTGATTTAAACCCTGCCAACATTAGTTCAAGTCTGGTACTCTATAAATAACAATAATGGTCCACACCCCAAAAGTCCTAGTTAGATGATGTCACTGGGAGCCTTACATGCACAAAAAAAAAAGGTTTGACTTGACTACAAAAGAGTAGAAAGGGAGTGATCAAATGGATTACTTGTACTGAACTTTTCATGCCACAGTAGAGATGAGGGCGAAAAAGACTGTGCATAGCTCATCGATGCCATACACTTACATGCTGCTCAGGAGAAACACCTGACATGAACAGCACATAAAACAGCAATGACATATGAACATTGCATCATCTTATCTTGTGCATTGTGCAAGCTAACAAACAGTACTGTCTGTATGTGCTCTTAAGGTGAGTGCTTGGGTGTGGCTGCAAACATAAGCAATACTTCATATAAGCCACAGTGACTACCATTTGTTAGTGATTTATGACTCTATATTCGGATTAAGTAAATATAAACATCTGTTCATGGAATGGAACACATTATAGAAGAAGGATCCCACTACCGAGATATGCAGTTCAAAAGAAAACTGGAGCTTTAATATTAACAATCACAATTCATTGTTTTCACAGTCACAGAGACGCTAAATGGTCTCTCTTACACATATCACCTACTGGTGTTACTGAAAAATTCTCTTTGCATGTAATTTGTATCTATGGATCCAGAATACTTCAAGCACAGTTGAAATTTATTTATGGTCTATTTGTAAGTCCCTGTGGCCTAGAGGATTCACCTGTATAGTGGAGTTAATGCAATGCATATATATGGATGTGTGGTCCACTCATGAGTGAGCAGCTAGGGTTCAGTAATGTCAGTTTAGCTTTACTGCTTCTACCAAACCGACAGTACTGGGTCAAAAATACCATAGCTACCTGATAAAAAACACTGGCTGGTATAAACTCACTTTGCTGATGCATTCTCATTAATTCAAAAATTTTGACTGCTTAGGCTAATTGAGTTTTGGCTAATTTGAGAGAAACATTGTTGCATGTCCGTAACTGACACCCGTGAAATCTGCACCACTGTATGGTCAGACAATGCACAGATCTGGCACAGATCTTTGAAACTGTAACTGAAGGAAGTTTATTACTTATCTTTATGTCGATCTATACAGAATGTTTCCAGATAAGAGAATGTGACTGTAGCTTTGGGGGGTCTCAGGTTCATCATTTATAGAAGCCAAAAAGCAGCCATCATAGAAAGAGGCATACTGTTTTGATAGGCAGAGAGGTTGTCTAATTCTGCCTAACAACATGTGCACAACTACTTGAATACAAGGGCATAAAGGAAGCAGAGGAAAGAGGGAATGTATGATGGGCTCATGTGGTTTCTGATAATACCAGATTCCCAAGCAATAGCCAGTTAACAATATATTTTCCAGGACATGATCAACAAGGTATTTGATATTGTACAGGTTTCCAGCAATAAATAGCACTTCCACTGCACCTTTTCTATTTGTCTCTGAACACGCCTTGCAAACAGTAATGAAGTAATCCCCACTGCTCCTTGTGAGGAAGGGAAGTATTATTATTTGTGCCTAATTCTGCAGACGAGGAAATCAAGTCACAGAGGGATTAAGTGACTCGACCAAGGTCATATAGAAAGTCTGCTGCCACTCGCAGTATGCGTCAGTCCTTGTCAGCACTCAGTGACACTCCCTGAAAAGTTCACTCAACCCCTTTCTCTGCATAGGCCAGCATCTTTAAGATTTCATAAGTATCACCTTCCACCCTAACCTTGACTGAAAGAAGAAGCTTCATCAGCCGAGGACAGAGTCAGGCTGAGCATGATCCCCAGTTAATGGCTTTCTTGCTGTTTCATTTAGGACTCCTGATTATCTCCAGGATTCTTCTTTATTTTCACCTCTGCCAGGAATTCCTCCTAATGGACTCCCCTAATTTAAAACTATGTAGCTAGGCAGGATAATATTACACAAACAGACCATACAATAAATACATACAGTAATTATTTGCAAAGATACATACGTCTTTCTCTCAGAACACAGATAGCACAAAAACCTCCCACTTTCTACTCCTGCACTTAAAACCCCCCACCTTCCTACTCCACAGACTATAAATCAGCTCAAAGTTTCATACAATTCATGTCAAACTATGTGAGTATATATATACACAGAGATAAATCACAAATAGCATAATACCTCCTGTATAGACATTGTTATACTATAGATGGAAAAGTATATAACCCTTATAGTAAAAAATAGCAAGAATAATCTTCAAAAATTAAAACTCACATGCTAAAGTATTTCACTGTCACAGTAACTTTCCAACCAAAATCTCTGATGTATTTTTATGTTTAAGCATTTATGTGATGCATTTCACATATTATTATTTCATTGTGTGTTTGTGTATCAGAATAGTTAGTGTACTTAGTTTGGGTGATGTCTTTGGGTGAAGAAAAACAAATGCACATCATGTCCCTTTCTTCTTACTGGTAAAGCAGAAACCTGAGCTTTGTCTTAGATCTTCAGTTGCCCAAACTTTGTCTTAACTTAAGAAAATAATTCATATCTTCCTCACTTTAATTTTTCTGTTCCTGAATTTGAACAAACACCCTGAATCTCTTGTTTCAAAGCTCTACTTTGTGCAGGTAACAATGGAATATACTTTTTTCCTAACTGTTTAATAGTTTGTTAAATTACACACTTTGAAATTTCAAAAGACCCTGATAGCACAAATAACTTTTGTAATTTAATTTACTTTTAACTTACATTATGTTAATTTGCATTTCATATGCATTTCGTATGCATCTGGGGAGACAGTCTTTCCACTGAATGCTGGTCTTTTTGTAAGATCAACATGGCAGACAATAAATAGAGCAACCGACTCTGTGAAGTAAAAAAATAGTCAATGTGAATTTAGGAAGATTGTGGTTAACCCATAAGGAGAAGTCAGCTGTGTTGGATGGGGAAAGAGAGAAACATCACTCCTTTATCTGTGTTAAACTGGAAACTGAGAAACTGGACATATCCCATGAATTAGCAATTACATATGGGTCTCTTCATATACAGCAAAGGAATTAACATGGATACATACATGGGTCAGAGAAGCGATCTGTGCCTTTTTCACACACTGGGCAAGAGAAAACACCACCATCATCCCCTGTGACCCACACAGTGAGCATTGCATTTTGCTCAATTTAAATAGAAGTGCTGAGATTCAGCCACAGCCAAATCAAGAAGCCCAAAAATGAATCAGTATGTTCAAGACTCAAGACCACATTAACAGCAGTTCTATGCTGGTCATACTAGATTTCTGGTGCTGCAACAAACTGCTGAAATCCCCCTTCCCCTCCCTCACCTTCTTCACATTCAGGTCTAGGATTCTTGCATTCTTTATAACCTGTCTCTACTTAAAAGTAATCCTATACCAATAATAGCTCAGTTCCTTCATTACATTAGTAGAAAAGAAGCAGAGCTGCTCTTGGTTTTTTCTTTTACTGATTCAGCAATCCACCTTTTCAGTTCACACATTAGTAGTGCTGCTCCAAAACCAGGAGTGCCTTTTCTTTGGGGACAGAAACAGTTGTTTTGTAAACAAAAGAATAGGCATGAGAGCTGGAGGAGCTGCAATCTATTCCTTGCTCTGTCACAAATTTCCTGTGTGACTCTAGCAAGTCATTAATCTCTATATGCCTCATCTAGAAAATAGGATAATAATATTTAACTGTTTCATTGGGAGGCTTAATGGTTGTGAAATGTGCTGAGCTCCTTGGATGGAAGGAAGTTGCTGTCAGAGTAAACAGTAATAGCATGATTATGTTTGGTGGGAAGGTTTTAGGAGAGTCACTTTGTAACATCAATATCACAATTCTGCATTACACAGACAAGCCTGGCTAATCAAGTGAGTCAGCGAGAAATTTGTGTTTTACTTCACTTCTATCTACACATACTGGCTGGACCCCAAAGTCAAGACAAGCTGTTAACATCCTGTAAGTCTGTGGAAAGAGATACCTTCTTTAGAGAATGACACATCCTTTCTCTAGTCTTAGAATCTAACTGCAAGCATCAGCCTACAAAAGGTTTAGAAACATGCCTATGAGCTTTGAAACCTGCTACAGACTAGTGCGTCCCACCATGTGACGGATCAGAGTCATAGACAGTAGCACGGATATTAGTTCCTTGTTGATTTTTCCCTCTGATATTCTAGAAAACAATGGGTCTTGAACTAATGTATCTGGCATTCACATACTCTTAGATGGGAATGCAGCTATGGATTCTGAATGCATTTGTGAAAAAAATATCTAGTTCATTCAGTCAGTGGGAACTATAAATGCTTAGAATCACTAAAAAGAACTACATAACTTTTTTCGGAACTTCTCTATGGTTGTAGCTACTTAATCTTAGAGACACACACTCAGCAGTTCTAACTTCCCAAAGCCTCACCTTTCTCCAGCGTCCCATCCTCTCCCTCCTTCTCATCAATATTTCCTGGTTTTCGGGTTTTTTGATGTTTATATTCCTTTAATTGAGAAAAGGGCATAACATCAAACACTCTTATATACTGCTTTTCGCCAGCATAACATGAAAAATGTCTTGACTATCTCCTACAACCTCAAACAACTCATGCTGACAAAATGACTGGTAACTTATTTTTGGGCAACAAGTTGAAACAGATGCTTCTGCTTCCATCATAGCAATCATCATTTCATTTGTGACAAGGGATTAATACCGGTCACCTAAATCCTCTGCGATGTTTTCATGTTGGTAAAATGTCAATGAATGCATGTTGTTTTCCTCTTCAAATTAAAAGGTCACCTGAAGTAAATATATCTGTTTATATGCACTGTTCATAAATACCTCATACCCCACTACTGATACCTTAAAAAATTCTTGATATCCACACCCAGTACTTTCCTTCACTACAGGAAATAACAAGCCACGTTTTTTTCTTGAAAAAGGAACTTAATCAAGCAATCGCTTTCACCAAATGCATGTTAGTAAACAACAAGCAATTAGAACAGCATTATGTAAAAGAGAAAACAGTATATAAGACACAGAGAAAGCTATTCTTGTATCACTGTCTACAGAACACATTCTCAAAGGTAAGGCATGGCTTTCATGGGATTACTAGGAATGTTATTACAATCATAGTAGAAATAAAGTCTTCTAATGGTAGTGGCACTAGAAACTGTAGCATTGGTCCTATCTAATCCATTGAATTCACAATGCTTTAGAAATTTAACTGAATTTTCTCTAGGAAACATCATCTGTCCAGACGAGGTCCATATTTCAGAAAAAATATGAGATCTTGGGATAAACATGAAATTCACATATTGTTCTGTCAAACACAGGGCAACTAGCTAGCTAACAAATTTTTAACATTTCATTACATCATTTTGCAACCTTTCCACAGCAACACAGCTGAATAAGGATCCTCTCACACCTAAGTCACATTCCATGGTTTCATATCTTAAAGATCAGGAGATTCCACATCATCACACCAGTGCCTATTGAACTGCTCTATCGTTGGAAAGTGAGCAATTCTGAGTGGAGCCGAAAGATCTCATTTAAATAAATTTGTAGGTAGCTGCACTTTTGAGTTCCATCACCAAATGACTTGATTCACGTCAACCCAAGTAAAACAAAAGACCAGTTATTATATGTAAGTGGCCAGAACTCATATAGTGGGTCAATAGTTAAAATATTCATTCTACAACCAGCACTTTGGGAAACACACATGAGATAATTAGTCGAGGTCCTGAAAAGAAGAAAAATTTACCATTTACTACAGCAATTTTCAAAAACTCAATCACAAATGAGTGTTGAAATAGGAATTTGTAACACAGGACCACGGTTGTTGTTTCTGCTTGGCAGTATCTGTACAATGTAAGCTCTGTTAGTAGCAGCACATTAAGTAGATGACAAATTATGAATTATTATGTTATGGTTACAAATTAGATGTAGGAATATCTGAATGGACCACTCCTGTTCTCTTACTGTTTTCTGCCTGTTTCTGAGTTCTGGTAAGCCTTTGTGGGAAGAATCATTTTAATATATATGCCTTCTAAAGTGCTCAGTACAGGCTCTTGCAAGACAAACCATAGCAGATGCACTACAGGAGACAGCATTAAATCTCTGAAAACTCTTGGATTAACTTTACTTCAAATTTTAAAACAAGAGGGATTCACTTGTTCTGCAGATTGCTGAAAAACAAATGTACTGTGACAAGGTCTACCCAACACCTAAAATGGATCATCCTTTAAAGCTGGGGCTTTTCTAGTATGTGTTTATACTCTAGAATCTGTGGTTTTAAGATTCAATCATGGCATGTAAGTTCCAAGTATTTGCTTTCAACAAAAGGAATGCAGTAACTACACTGTATAAGCTAACATCACTGACAGGTCTGTACAAATCTACACTTGCTTATAACACCACAGAGTTTACAACTGAGAATGAGCCCTACTTTTAACTCAGAAGGCAGTGTCTGCCAGCAGAACCTAACACTCAGTGAAGAAAAATGTGAGCTTGGCATGACTAAGATACGCATTACAAATTGTACAGCTGGGAGTGGATAAACTGGAATGGGCAAGGCTGACAGTATTAAAATTTGGCCTATTTCTTCAACTGTAATGCCCACTGAAGGATTGCACAGGGACAAGGTACCATACAGTTGGTATGTAAAAAATAGTAAAAATAAACCACTCTTCAAAAAAAGTGTTAGGAAGAAGACTGTGTATGACAAGTTAATGCAAATTAGGAATTAAGAACATTTAGGAAAATGTGAAGAGGCATTTAAAACACTAAAGGAAGAAGTTACAGATTACTTATTTTCCCCTGAATCTTGCTTTTGATATGTATTTGGCTATATGGGTGGAAAAAAAGGATATGATATTATATATCATGCCCTGCTCATTCTCAGACTCCCCAGTTGATTCTCTTTCCATCTAATTTGAACTATGTGAAATTATAAAGGACATATCATACCATGCAGCTACAGAAACTACTGTGCCAAGACTGCAGAACTCTTAAATCGCACAAACTCTTGTGCCTCCTAAGAAGGTAGGAGCATATAATGGCTGAAATGAGAAAAGTAAAAGGTGAGAAAGGGAGTCAGAGAAGCAAGTCCTCCATTGGACTGAGTCCCCAAAGGAAGAACTGCAAACAGTATGGAATTTCCAGTTTGTTTTCAAAGCTTCAGGTCTGAGTGACCCTAAAGTAGCTCTAAAGGACTGAGAAGAATACTAACGACTACCTTCAATTGCAGCTCTTTCCCATTCAGCTTTTGGTAACAGCAATGAGAAGTCTTTGAAAGTTGTAAGCTTTCTATTTTATCCCCATATAAACCCCCCATACAGACAGTTACAAGAGCGAGTTATAGATAACCAATAAAATGGTCAATGGTCTAGCTACCCCTGAATGAAATTTCCTCCTTTTCCCTATATCAATATTAAATGTTTAATGGGTAACTATAGGGAGTTTATAATTTCAGAGCATAAAGATTAACTTTCATTATAATTCATATTTATAATGTATGGTGTTAATAAGTTTAGAGTAGAAAAATTAACTTTGTAATTCATATGTATATATAAACCTAAAATTGTAATGTTTATATGGTTAACTGCAAGGTACCTAAAGTTTTATACATTTATAATTTATACTTCGAAAGTGTTTAAGTGTCACTTAATTGTAGAGGGCCACTTTGTTGGAAGGGTGCAACCCAAAGCTCAAGGGCTGACACTGACCGGTGTGGTGATGAGTTGGAGGCCTAGGGAACTGAGATGTTCCTTAATTTATTATGATGCTGGCTGAGACACATTACAAAATTTTCTGGCCTCTTGGTTAATGGTAACCTTGATTCTCACTCCCTCGCTACAGAAATACAAGCTAGTTCGGATGTACATCTTCCTCAGTATGCTGTGGCAGCTTTATGCAAATGAAGTGGTAAGCAGAAAAAAAATTAACAGAAAATCTGGGCAAATTCATTTGGAGGCATCCAACTGATAGGCTTTTGAAAAAAAAAAATTCAACTTTCATTTGAGCAACACAGTATTGTCAATTCTTGTGATTCAATAATGAATTTCTTTAGGGACAGAAGAAAAGTGATTACATAAGAACATCACCTTCCTTTTATCACTCTAGATATGCAAAAAAAAAAATGGAACATATCACTTGCATTTTAAATACTGAGAAAAGTGATTATTATCTTTCAAACCTCATAGCTTTGTATGCTTGAATTTGCAATCCTGGATGTAATCTCAGTGCTTTTGCTTTTCTAGCTAAAGAGGAGCCTCTCCTACTGTAGAACTCCCTCACACCAAAAGTGAGATTAGACCAAAATGTAATGTTCCCTTGGCTTTGGCTTAGGACGTTAGCCATGATACAGCTATTGAACTGCAATGCTGCTTGTGGAAATGACAAACTAGACTTCTTGTAAGATGTTGAGAGAGACCTTTCACATCATTAAATAACAATTTCTTAGAACTGTTAGTATATTTAAGAAATGCTAATAACAGTAAATTAGAGCAGTATTTTCCTCTTACTGCTAAAACAGGAAGTATACGTTTGAATGCCTTCAAGACACAAACTTCTAGGTAGGTTTTGTTTTAATCAGAGAATTTGTAACCCTCTTCTTGTGTATCAGAAATCTTGTGAAATAAAGCTTTTTGAACTTTTGGGTAATGCAAGACCTAGATACTCTATGCAGGCTGCAGCATTGCTAAGCTAGACATTTTTCACTACGGTGAAAAGTCTGGAACAGAGTGCAACTGTGAATTTATTACTGCAACATGGGAGCAGGTTTAAATCTCACAGTCCTAAAGAAATATTGGTCCAGTAAAACCCTGAATTTCTATCTAAGCAAACACAGTGGGTAACAACTGCGATAGTATCCAAACTCAGAAAAAGAGCAAAAAGATGGGAGACGGATGAAAATCACATCTATGTGAGTCTCAATCTCCGGTATTTAACAACCACAGCAACCCAGAAACTAAAATGGAAAGTGTAGCATTAGTGGCACTCTGATTCCAACTAGCCACAGCTATTTGTTTTGAGAGAGAATATAGAAAGAGGAGGGCGGGATTTGTAAGGGAGTGGAGGGAGTGCTCCGTGTTTCACCATATCCTGTTTTGAACAGTTTCATTAGGCTTACCCCACAATTAATTTTAGGAACAGATCTTGCAGCACCCTAAGGATATCTACTCTTTCCTAGCTCTGTGTTCCACACTGATCTGATGATACTTCTTGAACATAAACTTTTTCCAAGCTCATCAATAGTCAATAAAGCAAATTATTTGCTGCATTTCAAAGTTTTAGATGATAGCATTAGTCTTGCATTGGACCATTGGGGAGTTGGTAACACACCTTAGTAACCTGATTTACTTCTTACTTAATGACTTCTGACCTACTGATATTATTTCGGAGCTTAGAACGTGAAAAAAAGAAACCTTTCAAGAAATTGTTTGCTTGACATGCAGAAAGCCAGTGGATCCTACAAAACTGAAGTGCTAATGAAAAATTAAAATTAAAAGCATAGTATATACTGTATGACGGCCTAATGTAATTTTCATTAACAAGACTAAAACTCATAAACTATCTGTAGAATATGTTCAGCATATTGGAAAGACTAGAAGCAAATTTGTAAGTACAGAATCTACAGGTATTTCTCAGAATATTCTTTATTTCTAAAAAATAGTAAGAGATTGAATTGAATGTGAGAGGAAATGTATCATTAACTGAGCTGAAGTTTTAAGCAGCTGGTTTTTTCTGGTACTGAATAAAACCAGGTTCCTAAAAATTAAGCTGGGGAACCAGTAACAGCAATGTCACCAATAGTACCAGCACTGGCAATTATCCTCTCCACTTGCAAATATATCAAAATGATACCTACTGTTATGAAAATAGGAGGGTGTCTGCTTCAATCTACCTGCTAATCTAGATGAAGGACCCTTCTTTGCTCAGAAATAATGGGATAGGAGAGGTGTGGATACACTTATATATGCAAGGAAGACTATTTATTTATACGGCCTGGGAAACACGAAGTTAGGTGTGACAGGCTTGAGCAATGCCTATTATCATTTCTGCAGATAGCTTGCTACACTGAAATCAGTCCTGTGATAATTATTTCCAAGGGCTTGATTGGGTGGCATTGCATCACAACTCCATTTTCAACTTTATACCCAAACTATTTTTGCAGTTCCAAAAGTAGATTCAGCCCAATGCACTTGACAGTTATACGATGACAGGAAATGTACTTTAAGAAAAAGATGAGGAAGAACACAAATGACACAGGAAGAGGTGGCACTGATCAGTAGCACCGCACATGATACGCTTATTCTGTATTGATAAATTATGAGGAGTCTGGTGCATACCAGTATCTGAACATGGTTAGATTGGTTCCTGAAAATAACAATAATTGTTTCATCTCCATTTATTCATCTTTTTTGAAGTGGCAGAAGAAAAAACTTGCTGGGTGACTCAAGTAATTAATTTATATAGATGAAGATTTCTCAATGACTTGGAATGAAAGCTATTTCTTGGATGTGAGCTGCTTTCGTGTTTTAGGCACTAGTAGATCTTAGCATAGCTAAGATTTACTGTTGCTGACAGTCAATAATGTCCTTATATCCTCAGCTTGTGAGCTACTTGTAGACTACCAAATGGAACATTATTATGCAAGAAATCATATACTAACACTAATTTGACATATTTTTAAAACCAATGTATAAAATGGGCAGTCAGGAAATACAATTTCTATCTGTATCTTCACCAAGCTTTCATAAGCCAAACACAACTCAAACATACAGATTTTTTTTATTTACAGTAATTACTATTGGATTACTCCTAGAATTTTTGATGCTCAGAACTATGTATAAGATTACAGGATCTGATTAACATTTTTAAAAGACGACCATCTAAATGATCATCTGTATGACAGTGCAGATCTTGTCATACAAATGCAGCAACTGGAACCACAGAGGAAAGAATAACTGAAGAAAATGTTTTTGTTATGGCCTTCTTTCTCATAGAAGCATTCCATTCTCATCACAATAACAATGACTTTTAGAAAAAAATACAGAAACAAAATAACAATTACAACAGAGGAGTTCAAGAAAGACAGCATCCAGAAAAGGTTTGCTCATACATTAGAGATTTTGGGAACAATGCTATCATTGTTACCTGGATACTTCTGATAAATTAGTTATGCTAGCTTCATTGTTTTAAAACAATCACCAGTAGAATCTTTAGCCTTATAAATCAAAGAGATTCGTAAAGGTGTACCTACTCCTAAAAGCATCAGTAGCTTAACTTAATCTTAATTAAATAAGAATTTAGTAAAGAGCTATTGATAATTTCAGTAGAAAGAATGTGAAAGTGATCACCTAAAAAGACAGTCCTTTTCTCTCCTGTCCTGAGAAGTCCTGAAGAAGTTGAAGAATTTACTTGAAAATTGAAAAAATCTCCCTTACGACCTAGTCTGCCTACCTAGGACTGGATGAAGGAAATATGTTTTCCAAGTTCGACTGTAGAATAAAAAGTCCAAATACCAAAGATTGAGCAAAAACATTTTGAAAACTTTGTCCAACAAATGTGTCACTGTCAAGTAATACTTCTGACAAAAATTTAATGAGGAGATTTTAATGATCCAAGATGGAATCTGAGAATGTGAACTGTAATCCAGAATAGACAACTGATTAGGACATCTGGATCTCACACTCCGGCAGTTCTTCCAATTCTAAGCAAAGTCTGGCTGCACCCATATTAATGCTAGAGTTCAGACCAGGAGTATACTTTCACATAATTCCTGAAGCACTTGTATTCTTTATTTTAGGAAAATCTACCTTATTCCTCTTTTTTCAAGGTCCTTCACAGCTCTCATTCTAGTGCGTCTAGCCTTGGCAATAACTATACTGTGGCCTATTCTGCCTGATCCACAAGGTCCTTATTTATGCTGAGTCAGCATCTCCCACTAACAGCTCACTTGCCTTTTTTTAATTGAGATAGATGTTGTAACTTACACTTAGAAGATTCCTTTTTGATGTCATAAATAAATTTTTGGTGGTAATCTATTTCCATATTTTGTGTAAGTGTAAATGACTTTTCAAATATTTTAGAGTCTGGAAATTGCTTCAGTCGTTGATCTAAAATGACTTTGGTGACTTAGACACAGAGCAAAAGATTTCTTTCATGTTTCTTTGCAGAAGGCTATTGATGAGCTACACTGAGTGGGTAACGTGGAGATGCTGCACGTATCTGTTGGGCTGAATTCCTACTAGACTGACTAATTTAAAGAGGTTTTAGTTTCACTGGATAATGAATTAACATTTTCAAGCACTTAAACTCTTTAAATTTGTAAAAATAAAGACACCTATTAAGTAAACAAAAATTATGTTTGCAATCAGAGGTAGTAAGCTTACTGGAGCAAGGGTTATGACTGCTTATGTCAGCATACTCAACACAAGAACACCTTCTTGGAGCTTCTAGATATTACCTTAATACAAATATATTAATATCCCAATAGGGATTTGGAAGGCACAAGACAAGCCCACAAAGGAACTGTTTAACTATGGGTTTTCTCAGTAAAATCAACTGGTCTTTATTGTTTAATATTCAAAGGTCTCCTCCAGATGTGCCAGGACTGGGATGTGTGTCTTGGCACTCAGGACTTGTCAGTCAATATCAGTCTAGAGAGTTTCAAAGGTATTCCCCTGTTTCCCAAGCCCTTCCTTTCACTCTGCATAGCACTGAGAAGTCACTGCAGGATGTGTTCTCATGATGCTATGTCACCAGGGTTGCACTGAGTTTTCACTTTCAAAGGCAGAAGCAGGTGAAGTCCCACTCCTTCAGCAGCTAACGCTATAAGGAATACCCAGGTAACAATTTCTGTTCAGTATTCTTAACATTTTTTTTCATGGTGAATTTGAAATCTACTATAAGGAAAAAAACAACTTACCTTCTGTAAATAGTCAGGTCCTCAGAGCTGGCACAATGTCTCCCATTTTGTTTCAAAACACTAAACATGCCTGGAGCCATACCTGAAATAAATAGGTAGAAGGGTACTATATTTAGTATAGCTACGTTTTCAGGCACATCTATACTCACCAGTCTGCAACTGTTTGATTGGGATAGTCTGTTAATGCCTACAAACAACATCCCCACAATGGCCACCAATTCACCCTCAAAACAAAAGCATATGGCTTCTGTTTGGTATTCCCATTGCATGGCAATAGATAGAAATGCAGTAATGGATAAAATTTGTAACAGATAAAGTCTCAGAACAGCTAATGTATCATACATGCATTGGTAGTGCAAGTAGCTATAGGGCCTGATTTGCAAAGACTGCTCATTACAAATAGCATAACATCAGACAAAGGACCTAGAGGCTGAAGACAAAACATTTCTACTGAGGCCTCTTAACTTTTCCTTTTTGACTTTTTTTTTTTTTCTTCACTCTTAATCACTTTTCTACAACATCACTGACTCCTCAGACAGAACATGGTTTTCCTGTGTGAGCTGTGGCTTGTAGCAACTTCCTGGCTTGCAAAGTCAGCTTATAAACCTTCACGTCCTTCTGGCAAAACTTTCAATCCTGAGGCTCGATTAACAAACCAGGCCTTGGAATATCCAAAATTCTCCATCCTATAAACCAAGCCAGAGATGACATAATTTTTACTAGACTAAAAAAATCTTTGTTTTCTCAAGTACTCGACTGTCAGGTACTTTGGTCAACCATATTGTATTCAAGGTATGGCAAAATGAGTGACATATCAACAATGACGTGATTTCCTAGATGAAGTAATAACATGAGGATATACACAACTCTTAGTATTTTGAGGTGGAGTATCTGTTTGGGAGGACAGTGAGAATGGAACATACAAAGGAGTCCAATTCCTATCATTGTTTCATTATCACATAACCCTGGGTATAAGGGGCACACAGAGACCTGAGCATAGAAGAAAATGCAGAAATGGACTGAAGGCAACATAGAATCATAGAATCATTATGGTTGGAAGAGACCTCAAAGATCATCAAGTCCAACCGCATACCCAATGCCACCATGCCCGCTAAACCCACTAAACTATGTCTCGAAGCGCCACATCTAAGCATTTTTTGAACACCTCCAGGGATGGTGACTCCACCACCTCCCTGGGGAAGCCTGTTCCAATGCCTAACAACTCTTACAGTGAAGAAGTTCTTCCTAATATCCAGCCTGAACCTCCCCTGGCACAACTTGAGACCACTGAGCATAGTAACTTGAGCATAGCAACAAAGAGCTCCAAACAGGTGAGGGACAGGCATGTAAACAGAGCCTGCTTACAGGGAAGCAGGATGCATAGGGTACCCTTCTGTGAAATGGAAGAAAGGAGTCCCTGGTGTGTATACAAGCCATTCAGTTTACAAGACCAGTGAAGTCCATCTGCTCTATATATTGGATAAATACAGCTGCCTTCAAGATAACACATTTTTCTGAAAGAAATAAACAAACTACTTAACACTAGTAGTATTCCCTTCCATATACTAGTCATGAAAATGCTTTGAATCCAAGAGTTTACTTAATTACAAATACCTAGCTAGTTAACTAAGTCAAAGACTGTGTCTTTTTGAAGTGGTCACTCTTGTCCTTCCATCTAATCGTCCCCTTGTCTCTTGTTATTATTCATGATGTTAAGTCTAAATGTAAGATTATCACCTTTTGGAGGCAGAGACCAAGTATGATGTCTTTGAAGCACAATGAATCCTAATTAGGTATAATCAATAATAATTATAGTTATGTAATGGAAAATAGGAAGGTGAGGAAAAGGAAACGGCTGAGATCATAATAATTACTTTGTATTAGGACTGATAGGGAAAATTAGCGTGAGAAGCTGGCCACCTGAGGAAACAGATACCTATTTATTTGGGTTTTCCTTGGAGTTGAAATAGCTAAGTTACAGTGTACTATGTGTCACACTAAACATGATTTATAACTTTAACAAGGTCTGGAAGTGAAGCTATATTTTCTTTCTACTTGAGGTACATATATCTCTGATGGTTTTGCTGTGGTAACATCTTTGGAATGCAGCAATTACCACCTAGGTGGCAAATTGGAAGTGTTACATTCCTCTCCTAGTAATCCACTCCTCCATTTAGCCAGAGGACAGGGAGGAGAAGGAGGTGACTGTAATGGAGGGAACAGTCAGAGCCACAGAGTATTCTACTGGAAGGGCAAAGAAGCACTACACATTAACCTCACAATATATGATTTAAAAGCCCTCCACATGGAGTGTGAAAACACTCTATACCCATGAGATACAGGATAATTTGGACAAAAATGGAAATTGAGCTCCATGACACCTTTGATCTAATGCTTTATGTTCCTACTGACCACTGAACTCTGGCATTCCCAGAAATATTGCTCAATACTATCTTGCTAACACAAGGGGTTTTTTTGTTTTGTTTTCTGACAGGCTCACAGTTAAATGCTACACACACAAACGATAATTTCATGCTACAGCTACTTTTTCTTTCCAGTCCAAGGAGAAGTTACACTACATCAGTGTAATGGTATCAGCATATATAAACATACACATATGTAAATAAAGAAACAAATATTGGCATGTATCAGCGTAATTCTACCACTTCAGGACTCAAGTTTTACAAGTAAAATAATGTTTTATCTCCCAAATAGTTGTAGATAAAAGGCAGAGTTTCAGAATGGATACGTACTTTAAAGGAAGAGAAAGTAGTGCTGCACACACATAACCTCTTTAAGTTATTTTAAGAACACTGTGTTATTCTGAACAAGACAGGAGAGCAGCAAGAATTTTAGGCATACTAGTGTTCTTCCTAGTCCAGTTAAAAAAAACCAAACACACCACAAAAAACAAACAACAAAAACCCCTCCAAAACACATAAATCTCAGTCTTTTGGATGCAGTTCAACAACCTTATGCAATCTCCAAGACCAACCACAAGTGCTCGCAGCTCTCTACCTAACTTCATACCTATGTTTTAATCATCATAAAAAATTCCTACATCAAATCCATGTTTTCTCAGTTGTCCTTATTACTGTTGGCCCATATCCAGTTCTTATGCTAACAAAGTAGTACTCATGTCAAATTTAAAAAGCATGTTCTGTATTAGCTTTCTGTATTGCACAGAGTCCTGCTCTTGCTACAACATGTAGACTTATATTAATGCTAAACGCAGCAATTTGAAGACCCCAAAATACCAGATTCAGTTGTGAGTAGGTGTAAGATGACATAGTGTTCTGCAGCTTTTATTAATGAAGATAAATGGTAGTAGATGGTGATGAATACTCTTAGTAGTAAGTAGCCTAAATCAGGCTTTTTAGTGCACTGCTGGATTGTGTTCTGAGTGCAGGTCACAGGCCACTTCTGGTCTTCAGGGGGATTTTTTTGTTATGATGGTTCCACAGAGAACCTGCTGACCATCAAGGCTGTTGTTGGTATAGGGTCCCTCACAGCTGTACTAGACCTGTAGTGACTGGGCATAGAGAAAGGCAGGGTAATAAGTTAGCGTGTGGCATGTCTGGCAAATACAACTTTTCAGTCCTCTTATTCTTCCAGCATTTTTTAGTTTTTTTGCTCTGCACTAAGAATCTACTGCCCAGCCTTCTTTGGGCCATCAGATCACTACGATCAGGTAGAGTTCCTGCTCATGAGGACTAGCAAATTAAGTTTCTTGAGCTCCTCCAATCTGATGTTCCACCTATTAAATGGATTCCTTACAGAATACATTATTTTTTGCAATAAATTTGAATGCAATTATAATTTATAACCATCCTTATGGAGAAGTACTAATTTATTACAATCCATTAATTTAAAGGCTTTCAAGCTTAGTATGATGTTATCCACAGTATGAAAGACAGACAACTTGTTAACGTCTTATCACCCCTTCACAAAAGAATAGCATCCTTGTAGCAACTGTAATTATAGAGAAACAGTAATATAAATAGCCTTAATACATCTTTTAATTAGGTTTAGCAAGTAAAAATACTTTGGAGAGTTAAGTCAAGGTCAGATGTCTAAGGACCACCTGGCAAGTGATTCACCACCCTGTAGCAATTCACAAAGCATTGACTGAGAATTTCTGCAGTAACTCAAGAAAATACATTATACTATCTGCTATAGCTGCATACTCATACTATTGTTTATACTACTGATGCATAAATATGCCTTTGCCTGTCTGCTTTAAAAGGGTTAAACCACATCTACATCCACAGTGTAAGATACTAACTAGATACTTGAAACTAGGTCCCTGTATATAGTTTTCAACATTAATTCAAATGAAGTAATACAACTGGGAATAAAGAGAAAACAGAAGTGAAAAACAGCAGAGGAAAAGGGAAAAAAAGAAAACACGAACGGAAGTCAGAAAAAGTAGCTGAGGAAGAATATACAGCTCACAACTAGGTAGTCCACAGGATTTAGCTGTGGAGCCAGATACTTTCCACTTCACATCTAAGTTCACAGAAAGACAAGTTTCGTCTTTAATTTAAGGAATCTCTTCTTTTTACATTTCCAATGCTTTCTCCATCAATGTGAAAGTAAAACAAAGTCAGGAGTGTGTGGCTTCCAGTAATAGTAATAGAAATGGGTGGTTTTATCATAGTCTATAAACCTGTGGTCCACACATCCAAAAATCTAAATTATGGAATAATCTTTTAAAAAAATCATTCAGTCTGCATTAAAGTAATGTATAGATACAACTGTCATATATCAGTTCCTCACATGCCATGTAATCTTCTGCAGAATGCAGCACGGTGGATAACATCTCCAAAGGCATTCAATGGCTATTTGAGCTGTTTCATTATACAAAGCCATACGATGACCCAAAGAAAGACCGGTCCTGGACTTTTTGAAACCTTTGTGACACATGTCAGAACTCTATTTGGAGATCATGCTTGAAACTGTGCCCAGAAAGATGTGTACAGTTAGGCCAGAGATAAGCATAGGCTGTGATGTTTCCTGATGGTTAAACATGATATGATGTGACAGATGTGAGAAAAGGGAGCTGTAAATTGTAGGAGGTAAGTATTTGTTTATTATAAAATAAGTATTTAACTATAAGTAGTGCAATCTGAAGGCACATACACAAGCAGACCTTCAGGACTACTTCAAAGCATCGTGAGATAAGGCATGGCGTAAAGTGCTGTATAATGCCTGGCACACATACAGTAGGATTACATATCAAGCACATATGGAGGGTGAATCAAAGGTCTTACCACTCCTCATGACAGCCCTGATGATAAGGCAGATACAAGTAGCTCCTGGTGAGCGCAAATGTGAATGTAACTGGTACACTGTAGCAGTGATCTGAGCAGGCAGAATTAACACTGTATGGATGGGAGACTAATTCTTGCTTTCCTGTTTTTAAATGTCTGTGTTCTGCTGAACTTGACACTCTAAGAGTATTTCCCACTACCAGACACCCCTTATCCATATGTTAACAAGAAGAGGTTTTTTTCTGTTAATAGTACCACCAGCAATGGAAGCAGCAGTATTTAGCGATCACATCTAACAGCAGCAGCAAAATCAATGGTTCTTTGCTTAGAAGATACCTGTTCAGCGTAGGAGTTTGGCTAGCAGCATTCTTGTTTTCAGCAGAAAACGATTACTGATTAACTGGGAAGGGCAGTGAAAATGATGGAGCAGGAAACCGATATAAAAACTTTCCAAAAAAGAAGTCTGCTAACCAGCTAAGCTATCAAAAGTTCTCAGGATCACAATTATCAAAGAAAGGAACTTTAGGCCACAGAGACACCTACATACTATGCAAATGTCTCCTTTGGTTAATTCAGAGCAATCCTTAAATTCGTAGCATTGGAAACAGACTAGTGTGAGTGGTGTGTACTAATTACTGTCACAACTGTTTAACATTTCAAAGCATCCTCTTGTCTGAGTTTCATGTCAAAATTTTAATGTAATGCAATACTTAACAAAGCATTAATACTAAAAAATGCTAAAGATGTTGTAGTATCTTTGACTTCTACTGCTTTCCCCCGTGTTTGAAAACATATATACATCAAACATATATACATGTTGAAAGAGTATATTTATTAGCAATACATTGAGTATATAATTATAGCAAATTAAATAGAGAACGCTGAGAATTAACTTTACGAGACAAAAGTTACTATTATAGTAATTACTATTATGAGTTACTTTTGTAACATCATAAAGACTTTAAAATGTGAAGTTCAAGCACATAAAACCTTAGAGTCTGAGGTAATACTTATGTTTCCAGTAATTCTGATGACTTCTGGATGAAATTCACAGTAGCACTTTAGTACTAAAGAAGGGTGAAGTGAAAGATGAAGAAACTGAGAGTCCTCTTTAAGACACCATAGCGAACTGTGCTGAAGAGCTAGAAATAGGGCTGACAAAATAATGCAGAATTTTGACTGTGGTCAGGTGGAAAAATTTTTTTCTGCCTCTACAGGAGGTATTTTTCCCCTGAGATTTCAATATTAAAAAGGTATGTATTTTTCAAAAGCAAAAACCAGGTGACAGTTGAAATAAGTTTGGAAACGCATCCATGGTTACAACTAGTTCCTTAAGTTGCTCTTCCCTTCTGTGGGAAAATTAACTTCTACCCATATTAAAAAAATAAATCTAAATTTTTAAATTGTTGAAAAAAGTTTATTCGCAAAGATTTTTCATAAACCGTAACCCAAGTCTCCGCTTTTTGCATTCAGCTGCCTCATCTCAGAATTAATCTATTAAAAAAACAAGATAAAAGCAATTACTTCAATGCAACATTAATACAGGCAGTTTAAGCAACCTCAGTTTAATAATTTCAGTGAGATTATATAGGATTACAGAATCCAGAATGGATACAGTTGAAGAGTTAAATATTAAAATGTAATTTACTTGTCAAAATCTTTGTGGTGAAAGGCTTTGTAGCATGAAAACAAACACAAACAGATCTCTTGTTAGTAACAGAAATGGTGTTAAATTGTTTTTCTTTTATACGACATGAATGTGATGAGCTAAGATATTACTGTACACAAATAACACTTAAAATAAAATGCCAGTTCTTTTTCAAAACTTTTACAACATATTAAACCTTTGTTATAATGCTGTTGAACAGTAGGCTATTAAATTACATCTGATCTTTTCTTCCAGAAGAGGACCATGAAAAAATCAAGGCAAATGGTACAACCTAGAAAATAGTCTCATTTATTCCAAAAATGGCAAAACAAAATTTGAAGAAAAAAAAGCATATTGGCAGTGTTCCTGAATCATTGCTCTGCTGTGCATCAGACACTGTGTTTTGAACAATCTTGCCAACTCTGAACAGCTTCCTCCTTTTGCCCTACACTGAAATACAGGCCATGAAAAAATCAAGGCAAATGGTACAACCTAGAAAATAGTCTCATTTATTCCAAAAATGGCAAAACAAAATTTGAAGAAAAAAAAGCATATTGGCAGTGTTCCTGAATCATTGCTCTGCTGTGCATCAGACACTGTGTTTTGAACAATCTTGCCAACTCTGAACAGCTTCCTCCTTTTGCCCTACACTGAAATACAGGGTCATACAGCCCATCCAGTAGGCCCAGACTAACGTTAAACTGCAGCTTCCTCCTCTCCATCATTTTTGTTGTACTACAGCATGCAGCCACACAAGACACCAGAACTCCCTCTCTTCCCTGCCTCCTCCCTTTGAAACACCCCACGGCAGAGGAAACATCCTCCTTGTCCCTCCTTGGTGTCCTCATAGAAGTCCTTCTCCCTTTCTCTCATATCCTGCCCTTAACCATCACCACATCTCCGACTTCCTTGAAGGATTCACTAACCACCAACCAGGAGGCTGCTCTTCAGATGATCAGTCTTAATTTAAAACTGAAGCATGGACCGAAACAGAGGTTCTGCCTTCCAAGAGATTCTCTTCCAAACAGCAATGCTGCAGCTCTCCCTTTCAACAAATACTTAAGAGCTTTATAATTTGAACTCTGGCAGCAGATGTAGAAACACCCACCCCCCACAATTAAATTGGCCTTTTGTGGTAAATGAAATCAGGGAGAAGGATAGGGAAGCAAGATGACATTTAACAGCAACATTCAGTTTAGAACAATTACTTGATGACTGATAAAAAGTATGTGCTGAAATTTGGAAGAAAGGTTTAATTACCTGACTGAAGGCTGCTTGCTCAGCTACTAAACTAATAAACATCTACTTTTTGAATACTATCACTTTCAAACTTCGCCAGTTAATCTTCCAGCACAGACAGAACAAAACTTTCTAACAACACTAGCACAAAATCTCCAAACCTTTCATGTTTTTAACAAATTTTTGTGCAAAGGTCAGCTTTGAACCAGGACAGAAATAATGAGATGAACACCTGTCTACTCCTACTAACACATATACTTTATTATCAACTAGCATTTATTTGCTTTTAATATTCTTGTAGAGAATGTTTTCTCTGATTTGATAAATCCAAAGTACAAAATTCTATCAGTTTCTTGGGAATACAGCAGAATTTAGAGTCTGTTCTGATAGAGTCCCACAAAGGTAGCAACCTTGTATTTCAAGGAAGGCAAAAAACCCCTATGTATGACTATTTTAAAGAACCTATCGTGACAACGTACCCAATCACACTGTAGGTTCCCCTTCCCTGGAACAAACAATTGTTTATAGCATTAATACTTCTGATCTCCACTTTTAACAGCTGTTTGTAAAGGTGTATAAACTGTCTAAAGCCAAAATTACGCGAAAGTAAATCTGCAGTTACTCCAGGCATGGAAATTCAGGGGTTGGTCTCTTCTCCCCGGTAACTAGCGATAGGACACGAGGAAACGGTCTCAAGTTGCGCCAGGGGAGGTTCAGGCTGAACATCAGGAAGAACTTCTTCACTGTTAGAGTTGTTAAGCATTGGAACGGGCTCCCCAGGGAGGTGGTGGAGTCACCATCCCTGGAGGTGTTCAAAAAACGTTTAGATGTGGCGTTTCAAGACATGGTTTAGTGGGTTTAGTGGGCATGGTGGCATTGGGTATACGGTTGGACTTGATGATCTTTGAGGTCTCTTCCAACCACAATGATTCTATGATTAAATTACCCTCTATTTACTTTGATCCAGTTGATAACAGAATCTGGTGCTTAAATGGGACTCAATGGTGCCTCCTGGGCTTGGGAAAAACTCTGGAGTACCCTAACTGTACCAAACCCATCAATATGGCCCCCAGATGCCTGGGGAGAGACCTGAAGCAGTACTAGCTCGACAGACATTACAGGAAAACAAACCCACCTCCTTAATAGCTGTCACAGTAGGTCTGATTATAGGCTTTACAAATTACAAGGTTATCTGGAAAATGTGGTGTTCTTCAGTACAGCTTCAGCAACTGGAATAACTGCTAGAAAATGTAGCCCATTAAAAACACGTAAAGCTGATGACTAGAACTTAAAGCTGTAGGACAGATGTACCAAGCTATGTATTTTTTTCTTTGCTATTGTATTTTATATAAAGCTGTTCCGAGACACTTAAAATGATCTACCATTTCATATCACTCTTTTTATTCTTTTTTCTTACCATGTCTCAGTGCCTGAGTCCATCTAGATTCCTTCCTACTGCTGGTATTCTTATTTAGACTTCTCCATTATCAGCTTTCATTCCTAGAGTACAGCCTTACAATTATCTTTAACTAACAGTATCACAACATAGATCTCAGGCCTATGAATCTTTCATAGTCTATGAGAACAAAGGAAACTGGCAACTAAATCTAAGCCCTACACAGTTTTCCTGAGTCCCAAATTATTAATTTTCAATTACAGTTTCATCCTTGTTAGCCTCACTGTTTGCAACTGATTGTCCTAGAAAAAATGCTGTGTTGAAGTTGACATTAAAAAAACCTCCATGTAAGAAAACACATTAAAAACCCTACAGTTATAGTGAAAGATTACCCAGGCAGAATGCTTTTCAGTTTTCACATCGTTTATTTGTACATAAACAAAACATATATGGACACTGATACAAATGTGAGCAATTACAGAATCATTTGATGAACTACAACACCAATAATAAATAAATGCCTAACATACACCTGGTTTCATATCCTAGAATTTCCCATTCATTAGGCGATAAATAGATTCTTGAATTTTGCAATAAAACAGATAAACAGATTCCTGAACTTTTTAATACTGAAATCTACTCATTGGTTTCAATTATCACATTAAAACATCAAACTGTCAAAGATGTATTCCTTTCCTCTTCCCCTACATGGGAATTATTACCGAAACATTTTCTAAACATCTAAAAAAATTATTACGATTTTGACTTGCGGGATCGGAGACTTCAGCCATTAAAACACAGTCAGCGAGTGTGGCCGTGCAGAAATACTCAGGTTTTCTCAGAAAGGAAGAACCGGAGGCGTGATCCGCCCAGCCTGGTCTGGGCCTGGGCCTGAACAACGGAAGGTGGCGAACTAGCGCCACCCTCTGCTAGGAAGCTGGAAATGTTGATTTTTCAGCTCGGATAACAAATTGCATTCTTCTTACCTGATCTATCACCCCCACATTTCTACCGAGATGCTTACCTCCAGCCAGCCCACAGTGCTAGTCTCTAGGTTACCACACATTCAAGTAAGATCCCTTCTCACACGTCACCCATGATGTTTAAATCAATCACTCACATCCACAAAATTATATACCAACATATTTCAAAATGCCACTCCAAACTCGCCTTGGGCATAGTACTACAAAACATCTAAACTATAGTTAACCTATTAATGCCCTCCAATGACTACTCTTGCTAAGACAATATTGTAATATTACCTCATTATTTTGCTACTCTTCAGGGTGTTATGCAATCGGCTGTGAGCCTTACTTTTGCATTTGGAACCAATTTTTCATTGCATATTACAGAGCAGATACCACTCTCCAGGTCTAGGCTGTAGGACCCTTATTGACAATGGCTGTAAGAACAATTACAAATGAATTTAAAACACAGTTCCTGAATGTACCCCACAAAAGAATAGATTGTTCATTTTGTAGAAACCTTTCCCTTGAGATGTCACTTGCAAGAAATAAATCTTTCTTTCAGCTTTCCTGAATTTTTGTATGTGATTGTGACTCTGTAAAACACTTTTAAAAAAATACTTCCACTATTATCACTTAACCCCACTTTAGAGCATCATGTTTTAAGATAACTGCTGCACTTAAAGTCTGTGTGTCATAAGCAAATATCTTCCTTCCAGTAGAACTGATTAGAAGATGTCATCATATGTTTCTCATCACTACACAAAATTAGGCTCCAGCTTGTTTACCAAAATCAGACTTAGAACTCAGAAATACAGAACTCCATGCCTGTTAGAAAATTTAATATGAGGAACTTACCTCCATTAGTACTGGGAGGCCAGGTCATCCAACTTAAGACTCTTGCCAGGCTGCAGCACGATTCTCTTCCTTCATGGCCAGCTTTCACTCTCATTGCAAAAAGGCACTACAGGGAGAATAGCGTTTCTGTCTGAAGTTGTACTGAGATAATTGCTGTGCCACACACATGGACACAGAGAAGGGAAGTGCTCCTGGGTCTCTCAAATTACATAAGCTTACATAAATTGAGGTAAACAATTTTACTATTTGTCAAATATAGGCAATGATATCGAACTTCACTTGTGTAGTACTCTGAGATTACTATACTGGGTGAACAGCCACCTGTGGATGAAGGTCGTAGATAGCACAGACACACCAAAAAGAGAGAAAGATTTCTGAAAGAAACCGATTCAAGGGGGCATTACACAATGAGACAAACACATCACAGGCAACAGGACTGTGCAAGTGCCTACAGAAACTCAAGAGACTGCAACAGCACAGATAACTAATAGTGCCACCTGACTAACCACCAGCAACACAGAGTTCTTTCTATATTGCTCTCAGGTTAATTTCCCTATCATCACAGCTGCTGGCAAGTTTGCATGCTAATTCTGCTTTGGAATTTGACCCTGTGAGAAACAGTGACTACTGAAACAAGTAACAGACAAGTTGTACCTTGTTCAGGATTGCACATGCTGCTTATGCTCCGAAATCAACATTCCCTTTCCCCATCTTAAGGGGCCATTGCTCCACTTGGACAGCTGCACTTCTATGCAAAACTCAGAACTAGGAAGCCTCTGCTTTAATTTAGTAACCACCTTCTGTGAAATACCAAACACACAGGTAAGTCTCACAGACTGTGAGTAACTCTCAAGACTGAGCTCTCCCTCATGCTGCTACATTAAAACAAGTGTAGAAGCCCTGAAGTTTGCACAACAAACCGAATACTCATAGGCAAATCCATTTTCCTCTTACTGTTCACAGACCTTTTATTTTTTTTAAAACAAAACAAAACAAAACATGTTTTCTGTCATTCAGGGCAAGTTTCACCTGTATTCCTGACAGGTGTGGAGCTCATCTATAACGAAACACTCATT
>NW_009636658.1:39528-39902 GCF_000690535.1 Cariama cristata | reverse complement strand
ACAAACAACCCCCTCCCCCCCGGGCGGTGCCCCCCCCGCCGTTGGTGTTGAACAATTCCTCATGCAATTTTATGAGAGGCTTCTCCTAAGGACTTGGCTCATTACACTCTAGCAGGGTTGTGTTTTGCCAGTTGTTGCTCCTGAATTACGAGGCGGTGCGCTGGCCTGCGGCTAGAGGGGAAGACAACATGGGCTGTACCTACAAAGGGACGTTTGCTCACGAAGGTAACCCAAACAACCTTTTAGAAGTTAACTAACGCACAGCTACGCAGTAGCCGCAGTAAATGCCAGACGCAGTTAAAGGCTAGTTTGAGCACATGGTTATGATTAATTGTATTTCTACCAACCTGATCATCATCCCCTTGCGCTGGTCA
>NW_009636658.1:0-39359 GCF_000690535.1 Cariama cristata | reverse complement strand
CGGCAGCAGCCGTCCTGCCCGCAGGAAAGCTGTTCCGCGCTCCGCTCCTGTCAGCGGGGCGTTTCGCTCACCGGTCCCTCACCTCTCTCGCTGCCGGGCGGGCGCTCAGCCGGACGCGGGAAAGGTGACAGGGCTCGGGGCGCCGCCCAACGTAAGGGCAGCGGACCCCCTCAGGCCGCGGGGCAGCCCGCTTAGCCGTCGCCCCAGGCAGCAGCCACCTGGGAAGGGGAAGCCCTTTTTCAGGTGATGAGACTAGCTGTCCTTCTAAGGTCACCTTCACTGACACGACAACACGGGCGGATCTCAAATTTCCTGATTAAAGACGTTTCCTAAATTGCTATCTGCAATCTCAAAAGGCGCTATCAGCAGAAACCCGCCCGGTGACCACTAACACTTCGTTTATTCCTCAATTCATCTGCCTGAGGTGCCACGAGGTTTCAGAACTAGCAGCTCTGAGGTTACCAGCTCCCCTGCTCCTTGGCAACTCAGTGACTGGTCATTTCTACATTTCCTTAACAATTTTTCAGTAGGATATTTAAAGTATTATACAATAGAATAATAGAAATTACTTTCTTAAAGGAAATGCTTGAATAGAGGATTAGGAAAATCCTGATTTTATAAAGCATGCAATGAAATGGGGTAAGTTGCAAAACACATTCAGTCTATCACTGTCACCTGTACTGTGAGAGTGATTTTACAAAGTAGAGCTGGGGAGTAAAATCCCTTCTCTACAGTGATAGGAAGTTAACTAATAACTGCCTATCCCTTGGGCAGCTGTTAATCAGTATATCTTAAGGCTGTTCTCTCAGGGAGAACCATGACTTAAAGTTACATAGCAATTTATAGCAGAAAGGACATGCAGAGCTCTTCTAGCCCAATCCACTCAAAGCCAGCTGAGACAGCTGACAATGTCAGAAACATAAGAATCTATGTATAAGGCTCAAGTTTATGGTTGTTTTTAATAAGCTGATTATTGTTGTTAGCATTTTTTGTAGTTAATATTTGAACTGAGGAGTTCATGATCCCTCCCCTGTGTGTAAAATTGCCAATAACTGAACAAGCATCATCATCTCTAATGTTTGGCTTTTTTCCAAACAACCCCATGAAAAGGTTAACTCTGATTTAAAGAATTTTATTTTGTGCATTTCAGAAATAAATGAATAATGACATTTTTCTAAAATCAGTTGTTGCTGTGCTAGACAAGACACATGTAAACCTCATCTTTCCATTTTACATTACAACATGCAGTGTGAGAATGATACATTATTTTACTTGAATTCTTGAGTTAATCATCTTTGAATAAATCAAGAGCTATTAACTGTACAAACACTGGTAACAGTCAAAACTATTTCAAGTGGGAGGAAGAGAAGAAAAGAAAAAAAAAAAAGAAATATGTCTCAATACCATATGGATGAAGAAACACCAACCAGAACATGATGGATTCACAGTTCTAAATTCTTTAGTTTACTTCTAAAACATTAGTTTATTTCTAAATCATATTTTACTGATTATAACTTTGCATTACCAGAAATTTTTGAGTGTATAATATAAATTATACTAATGAATGAAAACACAGTTCGGTATCAGTAAACATAAGTCAGCTATTTTTAGGGTATTATGACTTAGGTATAGAGTTATCTAGATAAACACTAGCTCATGCAAGTGTTGGATTTAACATTGCTTTCTTCCCTCTTTATTTTTAAACTGTCTGGCTCAAAGTGTTGAGTCACTTTGTGATTAAAAAAGAAAAAAAAAACAAACAAACTCAAACCAATAAACCACCCCCCCAACAGTTATAACCTCAAATACTACTTTTCTTGCTACTTAACAGCAAAGTCAACCAATACGATACATATTTTTTTCCTATTTAAAACATTTATCTGTCACCAAAACTATGCTCAACTAATCAGTGCAGAAGCAACATAGCAACATTATAAATGGGCATGTTTAGAAGTTCCATAACATATATGTATTTTGTGTATACAGTGGTGATTTATCTTTAAAATTTTACTATTATATTAGAAAAAAACTGAGCAGTGACAAATACGCAGGCTCTATCAGCAGTGCAGTTTGCAAAACAGTGGAAAGTCATCTGTAATAATGTAGGAAGGTTTTGATGAATAATTTCTCACTTTTTCTTCCAACACTGGAAGGCTGTTATTGCCAATGTATATAATTTGACACCTTCTGGAAATCTTTTTCAACAGTCATAGCTCTTAGGCTGCGCTTTAAATTTTAAAATGTTTTCATCAAGAACAATTTATTCTGCCATATTGTTCCTGCTTTCTAAACCACAGGAGCTATAAAACATATGTCGAAATAATGAGAAATAATTATCTAGGAAATCAGTAAAGACCTAGCACTACAGTAGGACATAAACCTCAATATCAATATTTTTTGAAAGGTCAGTATGTTATGAAAAATACTTTATATGCCTCTTGCACATTAAAAAAAAAATCCATGGCTGATATTTCAGTAAAATTTTTTGATCAAATGACATCTCTCATGCACTGTGTCGAGAAAATAAAAATTTCCCAATCCATGTACTGCAGCAGCTCAAAAGTTGAGGTACTATATAGATCTTTCCTATTCATAACTTCTAAGTACTGAACACTTCAGCAAGGGAGTTCAAATACTTATTAACCTTACAAATAAATAGTGTGAATATAGCCACTTCTTACAATTCATCTATCTTCAGCCCATTAACTTGCCCTTAAATGTATCTGTAACACATCTCCTGTACTTTAGACAGGGTATGGACATTTTAAAATACAGATACAATAAAATCTTGGCCTATGTGTTATTAGTGCGTTATAATTACATCCTGTGTATACTTTTTTCAGCATATATTGTCTAACATTAAGAAAAGCACTATCAGTTTTGCTTCCCCCCCACCCCGTGATGTGGGAAGTGTTGTCAGCCTCACTCTCTGCGTATTGCACTAAGGTGGAAAAATCACACAAATAGAGTTGAGAATTACCACCCTTCAGTTTGGAAACAGTGAACTGAACTGAACTCAATAAGGGCATGCAGGTATCCAAATATGAAAGAACACGTGTGTTTTGCATCATGTTCACTGGATGCTGTTCCCAAAGAACAACACATAGAGGTAGCATGCTTAATCTTACTAGCAGAATTTCAAAAGGCCTAGAAACCTCATCTTCTCTTTGGTTGTAGGCTAGTATCTCTTCCCAGTGATGTTAAGTGTTTCCACCCACCTCAGTACAGCTAGGATTTCCCTAAGAATAAAGGGCTGAGGTGACCATACTCTTCACTAAATTAAATTAATTAAGCAGTCAAGCACATTGACTCCTGTATCTTCGGCCTTCCCTAACATATAGGCTGTGCATTGTACACACACACACATTTCTTATGAATTCCACATGGTGAAAAACAGATTTAAATGAAGAAATAGGTTTGCTGCATGGCCCACAGTATTTAAATAAATTTAAAATGGATTACCACAGGCTATTACCTCATTATTGCTCGAGTTAACTCTCAAAGTAGCTTAAAGTTTTTGAAAATTTTATATGTACCTTCAAAGATTGGTTTATTACAGTATTCCTAAACTTTATTTCTGTGGTTGCTTAATGTTCAACTGAACACATACCAAAAAAAAAAATATCTGTAATACAGTTCAACAGAGAGACAACATATTATGCCTTCATTAATGTATGGTGCTACAGCATAAAGCATACCAAACTCAGAAAGCTATAGGTTAGTCTACTCCCCTTTAAGCATGTATTTGCAAAACATCCATTTACTCTTTAAGAGACAAAGAAAAATACCCCAAAAACATAAAGAGCTGTGCTACTTATTTTCAGCTCAGGAAAGAGCCTTTGTTACATTAAGATTTTGATTTGAAAAGTCTAAAACCCAAAGCTACTTAAAGTTTGTGCATATTCTTAAAATTGCTCCATACTAAAAGTTTCTGCATTAAGTGTGCACTGCAGTTTTATTTTATTGTCATGGCCTGATTTTCAAAAAACAACCCAAGCCCCACACAGTTATAGGGCACAGGAGTTGCTGGCATTCAGCATCTTTGAAAGTCAGAACACAGTTTAAGTGATTGTGCAGAACAGGACATTTCCCTTGCAGTATAAGCCAAGTGTTCATTTATGCCCAATAACAAGACTACAGAAGTTTCATCAAATCGAATCAAAACAAACTTTTACAAGTCATAAAGTGTTTCAAGGATAACACCAATCGACCAGGCCTGAGTTTCACAGCTAAAAGGGCAATACTGTCCATTTTCATTGGTCAATTCTGGAAGACCTTTCCAGGATGATCTGGTGAAAGAAAAAACAAATGAGTATTGTTGTTAGATCATACACTGAAATTAAAAGAACATTTCATTTCAAAACCTTTTAATCTCAGTAGGAAACGGAAAACCATGACTAAAGGTATGTTGTTCTACAGGCACAGTATGTTCTTTAATAACTGAGATCTAATTAATTTTTTTTTCCTGCAGCTGGGAATTTTAGTGTGGTTTTTTTTTTGTCGGGGTGCCTTTCCTTCAAAGCAGACCCTCTGCTACTAATAATACCTGAACTTAAAACTACTGGCATGTTGCTCCTGTTTCTCATTCAGGTAGTTTTGCAGTTGGAAGAATACAAACGATCTTTGAGATAAGTGAATGGTATTCAAACTACATTTGAAACTGGATTATGGTGCTAAAAAGTGATAATGGCTGGAAGACAGCATGACTAACATAAGCCTTTTTTTTCCCTCCATAGGAATAAAAAGAGCCCACAAACTAACATACTTACAGAAATACTCATAAGTTGAGGCTGTTGCTACATTAAAAATTCTGTACACAAATGAAATACCCAAACAGAGTAGAAGTACACTACTTAAGTAGTAAGACAGAAAAAACTATGTTACCAAACTACAAGTTATTTGGTAATACTACCAAACAAGACACTGGGATAAGGTACCACATAAGGCTAAAAGTTGCTTAACAAATCCCTTTTCTTCCTCATGTGATCAGACAAACCCTTCTGTCACGACCAGTCCAACTGAGTTACTGTCATGGGTACAAATAAGTGCATATTTGAAGTACTGCAGAGCAGATTACATGGAAGAGATAAAGGGTAATGTTTGTCTCAAGTCATTAAGAACTAAAAATATAACAGACAGAAAAAGGGGAAAAATAATGTGGGTTTGGTTTTTAAGAGGGAGAACTCAAAATGCAAAGGAACATTTAAGGGCCATAAGCAGTTCCTCTGCCGCCTTAGAATATCAAGGTTATTAAGATTCTGAAACAGTCAAACTCATTTCCTCATTTATAAGACAAGAAATCCTAACAGCATTTTGCATCAGCTTATCTGCCACAGTTTTAATCTGTTACTACTAGCCCTTTAACTATTTTGTTTTGCAAGTTGTTTTGAAATATTTAGATTTTTTTTAAAAACAACTCACCAACTTTTTTTTCTGAAATGCATTTTTTTGTCTGAAATTAGATCCTATATTTTTACATAAGGTTTATTTCACCCAGTCTTCACATGGATAAGTATTAGTAATTCTACAATCTACAAAGGCACTAGATCCCAGCTGTACTTGAAACTTAAGACTTGAGACCAGTGAACTTTATATGTAGAAAACAGATGCTCTTTACATTATAGATCAGTACGTTTACATTCAATTGCATAGTGGATACCACCAGTTTGAATGAATATTTTTAATCTGTGTCAGCTGGTGTCTCACCTTTCAAGGTGAACATAGTGGCGAGAAAGAACATTCTTAATCATAACGACAGTCTTTGCATATATCTCTGGACCAATCAACTTTGAGAAGTACAATTTGGCACGGAGAAAATATCCAATTGGCCACAGCCATTCCTAAGGAAAGAATGAATAGACATTATTATTAATAGCTGTCTGTTTGAAAAAGTGACAGCACTTTTCCTAAAATTGAAGAAACTGGCTCTTACAGGTCCTTGGTGATAATTAAAACCTCTGGCTATGTTATAGTTGTCATTGTCAAGAGCATTATCATATACTCCACAGTAAACCATATCACTGCAAGAAAGAAAAAAAATAAATTATGCAAACAAAGCCTTAACAAAAAATGATACATAAAAATGGAAAGCAGAAATGAATCAAAAATTTGTCATGGCATTTACATTCAATGATAGTTAAGTTAGAGAAATCTCCACCAGGTTATGTATTTTACATGACAATGGAATTCCAAAGAAGATTTAAACTGTAGGAAAATGGTTAAAGTCTTGGAATGACCTGAATTCACAAATTTGCCCTTATGCTTTTACTTCAACTGTAGTGCTGTGCACTGTATCATATATAAATATGTATGAAGATGCAAATTCAACATCTTTTATGATACCAAGTTTGACTTGCTTACTGTGTGGCATCCAAAACACCTGGTGATTGTCTAGATAAATAAAATCAATTGCACAGACTTTTAGAACAGCAAAATAATTGTTCCAGAAGTATTTATTGCAGCCTTATTTCACTGGCATATATAAGGATTTTAACAAAAGAAATACTACCCCCATGTGTCAAATAATTTTGTCACATTTTGTAATTAACACTTATTCTTATCTCTACTATACTTACTCTGGGTCTAAGGTTTTCATGCCTAACGGACCAAGCAGTTTTGTCTCTGCTATCTGTAGAGCTTTCCAAGCTCTCTCAGGCGTGAACAACTCAGGGGCCTAATAAAATGATAAAGATATAATGAGTAAACTCTGCACATGTACACACATAAGACCGTGTATACAAATGTAGAAGACCACAAAAAGCCCAAGTCTTGTATTACTGAATCAACTTCTGGAACCTACAAGTCAGAGTAAACAAGACGACAGAAGCTATCCAGTACTTTTAAATTTTTTTTTTAATTTATTTTAAATACACTTGCCAATTATTATTATTACTGAAGCTCTTTACGAACCTGATAAAGACAAACAGCTCATGCTTTTTAGCTAATTTGACAGGAAAAGCAGCCTTCCAGACCTAACCTTAAAAGACGTTCTGAATACAGCGAACACTGCAAATTTATCCCAGCTATACACTGGATAGCAGTTTCATTTAGGCAAGTCCTATCAAGGATGTATTTTTAGGAGATACTGTAAGATGGATGAATATTAAATGCATGGAAAATAAAAGCTTTCAAAAAGTTATTCTAAGCAATGTATGTTCCTGATATAACACCATGCAGATGTACGTTACAATGCAAGCTTAGTTCAACAATAAAGAAAATTGTAAGTGCAAATGCTTCCCCTCACTTACCACAACCATTGCTATTGTAAAATTTGGCCTGAGTTGGTAATCACACCATGGACTTGAAGCTCCATAGCTGTCCTTATAAATTCCACGTTTGTGAACGAGATTTGGATGTTTCTCATTAGGATCTGCTGGGTTCTCAGAGACAAAGAACAGCCTTTCAAAGTGTCCTTGAATTTTTCTGTTCCACTCATCATATGTGATAGTCTCCTCCTTTCCTGCAAGACGTTACGTACAGGTTTTATTTTCTGAAAGCAGCCACAGTGGTTAACACCAGAGGTATGCTTATGCCTATTTTTACCGTTTTGCTTATTGAAGTTTTACATAGGATAGTCCTAACACAATAAACGCCATAGTAGCATTGCAAAAAGTTATTATCTAGAAGTTGAATTATACTGCAGATCAACTCCAACACATGCACAACTTCTTTACACAACATTTTCTAACTTGCAGTTAGCTAGGAGCAAACAGTATGAGGTACTTTGATCTACAGTAAATATTCAATTGAGCAAGTTTAAATTTTATGATTAACATTTCAGCATGGTAACACGTCAGCTCTTTTCTAGTACTTTGTATGCATATTCTTGCTATTTTGGAGATTTCAAACAGAATATCAAAACATTAGGGTAAGTGTCACTTTTAAAAGCTTCCTCTTACTGAATTCCTGACACTTAACAGGACCAGACCTAGGATCACCTTTCTCCAGCTGGTAATTCCCCGAATTTAGGCTAATTCTACAGTTCACAGAAACAGCTCACTGAAACTTCAAGTCAGACTGGGAAAACATCTGGTTTTTAGTCAGCAAAATTGTGCTAGGGATATCTTCCTGACTGAGAAACACATACATCTTAAATAAGCAACACTTCTATGAAAGAACCAAAACCAGTAAAGAATTGTACATTAGTTTTACATTAGGTGAGTACAGGAGTATTACCTGTTTTTCTTTAACTACAACTGGAGTATAGCAAAAAGGACAATACTACCAAAATTGAAATATAGTATTGCCAGAAGAACAAAAACCCTAGCAACAGTAACACTAAGCCTATTCTTAAGAAACAAGGCATAGATCGTAAATAGAAATTAAGGCTGGTTTTAAAATAGATTCAGCAGCACATGAATGAAATGTAAACCTAGTTACACGAGATTAACAACAGTAAGGAGTATACACACAAACTGAATCTTAAGATTCAGAACAAAAAAGAGATAAGACAAGTCCTTATAAATATTATTTCTACATCTACAGATTATAATATTACTGTGTACTGAATTCTAAATTGTCTTACTCTAGCCATATATTTTAAGAAATCCTGAAGTGAGAGGTAAGTGCATGACCTAAGAATCTGTACTGCCTAGGACCAATAAGGAAAAAACCCAAACCCAAACCAACAAAACACATTCACATTCACATTTTCTGAATTAGAATAAAAGAACCATTAAATTAATTGCTTTCCAATATTATCCTTTACTGAAGAGTAAAAAGGCTTTACAGGGCATGTATATTCACTTAGGATAGGTACGCTCAAAGTAAAGTAGCTTTGTAACCAGAGTAGTATCCCTCTGAAACATAAGCGACATCTAAAGATATTTATGTAAATATACACAAGAAGTGCTTCTCTGTATTGTGAATATTGGAAAAAAAAAAAGAAAAAGAAGTTGTCTTGAATCATTTTACTTAGCATTCTTGTAATGAATGATGCGTATCATCATAATACATAATAATCCTATCACCTATATCCATTTTGAGAAAGGGTATTTAGGCTCCAAAATTCCTTTGTGATCTACACCTTAATACATGGAGTGAAATATTTGAAATATTGACAAGACAATATTAACCCTTAATAAATTTTTGTAGTAACAAAAGATTTTAATCATACAAGATACTTTCCCAAGATTTTCTCCTTTTACCCCTAAACCTTCTTGAGTAGTTTGATAACCATCCCTGATGTTATATGGCCACGATTTCATCATTCTAGTTATTTTTATACTCCAGTAATACAATTATGAGATGTGCATGTTATTACCATGTCTTTTTACAGTGACTCCACGGAATGGAAACACATTTTTCACAGACAAATCCAGCAACCAGCGAACCGCCGACTTGCACAGGCCAACAATTTCCACAGCAGAGCCATCTCTAAAGTAATAATGATTAAAAAAAGCCCAAGAATTACTTTAAGAAGGCTATTAAAGTTCAATAAGGAACTGAAAAGAAATAATCTTATTTAGACACTTCATTATTCCCTGTTCTCCTATTATTCCCTTATTTCTCCTATATGAGCATTGAAAAGTTCTACAGTATTGCAGTGTTTTGTGAATAACAGCTCCATCATCATGACTACTGTCACCATTTTCTAAACTTCAGTCACACCTCTCTTGCTGGTATTGTCTTGAAAATGAAGAGTCCTTAGATGTTCCAGTCTCTCCTTGCAAGGCAGCTAACTCCACCCCTTTCAGTTTTAGCAGCCCTTCTCTGTACCACCCTTTATTATGCCTTTCTTGAGACCAGCACTACACACAACACTCCAGATACAAGTGCATCTTGCAGGTGCAAGGTTTCACAGAGGCAGAATGTGCCCTCTGTCTTGTTCTAAAAACCTTTACTGATGACACCTACTGTTATTATTTTTATTAGCTTTTCTGTCTGCTGCTGTACATTAAGATACGATTTCAGAAAGTTGCCAGTGACTCAGATTTCCTTCCTGTGTTGTAGCTGAGCTCTGACAAAATTGTGTAGGCATGTTTTAGACTATTTTTCCCCTAGATGCATATCTTAACTTTATCTATGCTGAAGCTTATCTGCCAGTTTTAGGCACACTCAGTTTTATAGGGTACTTTTCAGTTTCATGAGGGGCCAAGAGAAGAGAATATTAGCATTAAAGTACATTGACATAGTCTGTTTATTTAGATCAGAAGGATTCCACCTGATGAAGAAATAACTGAGGAGACAGTAGAAAACAGATGAGGTTTTCTATCAGCTAACAGTCACAGAACAAGCTTGACTGTGAACTGGCTAACAGATACTTTTTTCTGCACAATAGGCTAATTTAAAGTGTATTATCATAACCAGCCAATTTGCACAGATTTAAGATAATTTTATACCAGTAATTAAGAACATGAAAAAAGTATCAGCCCCAAACAACTTGGTCCTCTGATGTTAAAACTGTGTTCAATACAGAGGTTCTCATCTGCAACATGCACTTCGGTAACTTAGGTAATATTTCTGCCACAACAGATTACTCAAGTCAAAAATGAAGCATTAAAATAAGCCCTAAATGCACTTCTTGGACTTGCTTCTTTTTTCAGGCAATATTCAGATCATCACCATATGCATACATTTCATGTTATATCATACTGAGTTTTACTACCTGCTTGATGTAAAATTTTTCTCTAGCATCATCAATTTAGCCTCTTTAGGGCAGGTACCTCAACCTCTCTTGGTTCCTAATTAAAATGCCTGAATTGTCAAGCAAGATAATGTCTTCCCTTCAGTTCTCGCCCACAGATGGCAATCTATTTGAAACTGATGCGGTACTAAAGTCAAGCAAGGATGCCTGCAGCAGTTTGCTAGCACATAGTAAAGAGCTTATTTTTAAAATATATAATCTCAACTTTAAAAACTTAGATGTTGTAGGAATTTTTGAATTCTAAATAAGAAGTACTCAAACAAGAACAATTATCAATAAATACCTCCCATAAGTAGTCTAAATAATAAATTACTGCTAGTACTACAAGTATACAGTTTTTCCTAAATTACATTTTACTACTTGAAATCAAAAGTTGACTGTTTGCAGGGAGCTAAAACCATGCCAGAAGCAGAGGGCTTCATCTGCTAAAAGCACACCTTTTTTCTTCGAATGAACACAAAGAAAAAAATTACCATTAACATTTTAGTAGGCAGAAACATTTAGAACATTTGAGAGATCACCTCTGAGATGTGATAATGGAAGGCACAGTAGTTCTGCAGAAGAATTTCAGTTAAAAAAATAATTTAAACCCTCCCCCCACCCCAAGCCTGCATTTTGTACCTTGGAGTAGCTGGAATTCCTCTGTTGCGAGCTCTGTCGCTCTCTCCCATTTTATCCATCCAAGTGCCACAATTAAAGCGGTTCCCTCCAAAGACAAAGCCAGTTTCAGGGTCAACACCTGCAGTTACATTAAAACCTGCCAAGCAAGAACATCACATGTGAAGTCTGTATTTTAAACAAAGCAAAATCCCAACTGCCCTCCCTCAGCCCAAACCTCCTAAATAAAAAAAAACAAACCCCTCCAAACAAGAGATCTGAGGTGGGTTTCTCAAGGCAACTGTACTTCTAAGTGAACTTTTATTTAAAGATAACTTGTTGCTGATAATAAACAATTAGGTACTTTTAAAACATTTAATGTATTTAAAGTAATATAGCTTTAGGTACATTAAACAATTTTTCAAAAATATACCAATAGCTAGAGGAAAAAGAAATACAATTGTCATCTTTTGAATTACATAGCAAGTGTTCTATATGTTACCTTCATCTCTCATGTTTTGATCTATCTGCGGACCAGCATTCCTTTCTCGGAAATTTATGCCTTCCATGTGTCGTTGCATTGCTTCCTGTATTACTTCATAAAGTGGCTGATCCTAGATTGATTGCATGTTTGGGTAATATGCGAAAGGCAAGATGAAATATGAGTAGAAAGGCTCTAATGTGCAAATAGTAGCAATTCTTAGCCTCTAGTTTATGATACTTTAAAAGAAAAGCATCTAACATTTTCAGTAGCATCCTTCTCAATGGCAATACATTGTATACAATATAAACATTTTTTCAAGACAAAAAGCAAAGAAAAAATTTAGATGCTGATGAAATTTTTTTCTCCACTCCCAATCCCCTGGACCGGTCTAATCATGTGATGCAGACATAGTGAGGAGTACCTAACACATGGAATTCTTGTGCAACAGGTTCTTGTAGCTAGAAAAATTACATCCTTTCATTAAAAATTTATAGTTGTGTTAAATACTTAAATCAGAAGTGATCTTTACCATAGTGCCTGCAGGCTGAGGAGAAGAGTCATCTCTTGGGTACATCCTAGAAACAGGACACCTGAGAATGTCTAATCCATTTGGAACAATTTTACAGTAGTCCTGGATACACTGAAGCCACCACCATACAGCATCGCGACAGTTGTATCTGGCATGCGTCCCCTGGCCAAGCAGATTAGGAATGAGACCATGTCTTAAAGTCCCACCAAATGCTAAAATGATGTTTCTAGAACAAAAGAAAAACAGAGTCTTGACTAAGTTATTTTCAAGGCTCTTACTGGACCAAGTAATAAGTACAAAGCATGTAAGTTTACCTTAATAGCAAGGTAAGTCAAGGAGATAAACAGGATCTTAAAGACAGATGCCAAAAGTCTGCTGTTAAAAACTACAGATTACATCATTCAGCATAAACTCTTTTGACAATAAAAAGTCATCTCTTCCCTACAAACTCCCCAACATGAATACCCTTAAATCAGTTTGTATAAAGCATACAACATCTGTTAAAGTAGAAAAGCTAGTTTGCTTTTCCATAGGTAAACCCAAATCCCACTGAGGTCACAGGGAAGGTTTTATTGACATTGTTTATGATCACCCTGGTATCCATTCTGATGGGTAGGGTGGAATGGGGACTGAGGGCAGGAGTAGATGGGAATTTCCTATTAAAATACAGGGAGGTGACAGCAACTGAGGTTATGAGAAGTTTCATTTGAGAACTGTTGCACATACCTTGCAGAAAACATGGATTGCAACTACCTTTAAAAAGGAATATAAACATACTAGTAGACTGCAGATCTTACTGCATGAAAAAGGTAATAGTTGGCCAAGTGTACAACAGCATAAATACATACTAATTGAAAACAACTAATTTTTATGTTTGTATCATGTGGCGAGCTCTACCCAAATTAAAAGATTAATGGAAATATCAAATCAATAGATCTGGCTTATATCTGGCTCATTTGTCAGGTTAAGCATTTATAAACAGATACCAGATTGCAACAATCCACAATTAGCTGATTTCTAGTATTAACAGACAAATACTAGCAGTTACCAAAAAAACCCCACAATAGACATGCAATCATACCCTTCTCATTAAAACAGTATTATCTTGCTACTTCAAATTTTTATATAAGTAATTCTGAAATTATTGCTCAGCAACAATGATGCAAGCACATCTGAAACACAATCACTTTGTTTAAAGGCAAGCAGTAGTATTACAGGGGTTAAAACTATCCTACCTATACAGAACATCAGCTTCATGTCAGTGCTAAGAAAGCAAAAGAGAATCATTTAAATAGTATTTTTAATTACATTTAGGACATAACTGAAAAAACTGTCTAGGGCTGTTAAAGTTTTATACTACACATCAACTGTTTCTAATAGCTTGTGTGTCATCTCAGATTTTGAGAGTGTGCCTTTTTCCTAACTACCGGCAAAACTAGTAAGAACTAAGAATAAGTCAGTCTTACCTTGCTTCTAGATAGCGCCCAGTAACTAGCATTAGACCTCTCAAAGCAATAAAGGTATCCCTTCCCCAAGAGCGAAAAATTCCAGATGAAAAATGAGGTAAACCTAAAAAGAAATGTCATTGTTCATCTCATTTATTGATAATGGCAGAAAACTCCAAGCATATAAGTGTGTATAAAATAACCATAAGTAAAAATATATTCACATTTAAATATCTTAATCTAGGAAAAAATTATAAAGTAAACAATCTTCTAGACCAAGTTCTTGATAAAATAAAATAAAGCATCATTTTAGAACAGTATCTTCTAGAATTTCAAGACCACACAACAGAATTTCTCCTATCAGTAACAGTCACACTTAAATTTTTATTAAATCACTTTGTAACTTAACCAAGTGCTACCCTGCAATTAAAAGAAGCAGAAAGAAAATCAACAAACAAAAAGCCAGAACTATGACAAGATTTATAATGCTTTGTTGGCAAGAGTTTATGTATGAGAGCCGTGCCATCTCAGTAGCATAAATGGAGTACTGGAAAGCTATGAATTTGTTCAGCCCAAAATTGTTCTCAGCCACTATAAAACGAAACTTGCTTCTCTTTTCCAGCAGCTTCTAGAACTACATCTTACTGCAAACATTGTAACATGTAACTTTAAGAATGATTCTGACTGATAAAGCATAATAATTACAACAGTAAGGTCTATCCTTGTCTTTTCTTCCATTTACTAACTTTTTGAATCTATCAAACAAAAAATTCCATATGGTAAAGTTTCAAAACAGCAGTCTCTTGTGCATGCTTGACAGAAGAACATTTTAACTTCTATCACTTACTTTTCCAAACTATTTGCTAATACTCAAATACGGCCTCTACACCTCCACAATTTTATAATATATAGCAACAGCACTTGAAAATGACAATCCACTTATGAGTTAAAAAAAAATAAAATCTCAGACACAACTACCAATGAGTATGTGAAGGGGATATTTAAAACCAAATCCTTTAGCATAATTAATTTTTATGACCAATTTAAAGGAACATTGTGCCTCTGTGCTTCTAGGTAACACTAAAGCAGGCCAATGGAATGTTACTAAAAACCAGAAAGTAAAAGCAGTAAAACTCCATCAGAGACTCAGACAGCAAAAAGAAGAAAATAAACGCCCCAGTGAGACAGATGCCATAGAACCTGTGGATGTTAAAAGTTTCTATGGTTTCAGAAAAGGAATGAGCCAACTTGGAACAAAAATAAATTCATTCTAGCCACTAAACACAGAAGGTAATAGTTTTGACATAGGAAAGTGTCCAATTCAAAGACTGCCAGATGCTGGCAGAACATTGAGAGATACAAACACTATTTGCTGACTGCCTTTATGCTCTTTCCTTTTGGAGAGAGTTTCAGATCAGGCGTTCTTCTGGTCTGCTAAGGGTTCTTTCTTTTTCTGAGAACTTGTAAACAATAAATTCACCCTTGTACTCCACTATGATTCAGCTCTTAAATTAATGTTTAAAAAAAGATAAACTAAAACTTATCATGCTAAGTATATTTATCTCAAGCAAGCTTTCTGGAAAGAAAGAGAACATCACACATGGAGGTCCACAATTATAAAAGTGGATATAGCTAAAAATGTCTCTAGATAAAGTGTTTATAAGGTCCCCCTCCCACCTCCCAAGAGCAGTAATAAAATGGTTGTCTACCAGTACTTCCTGGGGACAAGACTCCCGTATTTTTAATATGGGCAAATCTTTATCTTAAATACAAGTTCAAATGCAGAGGAAAAGTGAGGAAAACTGCTACCTACATTTTATACCTGGTTGCTGACATATGGATCCCAAGCACAATGGAGACAATTTTAATATAGTTACCAAAAACCTTTAACTATCGAGAAAGACTTTATTTTTTTTTAAAAAATGTTGTCCTCACTTACCAGCTGCCAAAGAAACACAACACTGTTCTTTCTCATTTGTAATCTCATTCAGCCTACAGGGAACATCATGTAAGGAAGGAGACAGATCTGGCAGACAAGAATATTTTCCTATACCACACATCTGGACTGAACCCAAGGAAAGGTGTTTAACAAACGTTGATCCATTCTGCACAAAGCTGTAATTCAATATAATTAAATTAAAATAACTCTACATTCAGCAAGATCAGCCTATAAAATGTACCCTTTTTCATTCACAGAAGACTATTATAAGTATTATGCATAATAAATAATAAACTAACTGAGTTAAAATTAGTATTTTGCATTAGCTGATTTTGTAAATAAGGTTTAATTTGCAGATTACTTCTTCCCCTCCCCCAAAACAGGTGCCCAATGTTAGCCTTAAATTTGAATTTATTAATGCCAATGGGAGTGTTTATGTCAAATACTCATAGCAAAAAGGATAAAAAAGGAAATTTGTTTTGTTTACTTGATGCCTACATAGGTCTCAGGTCTTCAAAAATACGATAAAAGATACTGTACTATGAACAAAAGTTTCTTTCAAACCTAGTAAGTATTTTTAAAGAGAGTCACATTTTTTATATATTCATATTTATAAATAATTGCAAATCAATAAATCAGTTAACACATTGTCTAAAATAATGCAACCTGCATTCCTGACTAGTTCACCTCCAAGCATTTTTTCATAAAATATATTTCTTTCCACATGATTTCACAACCATACCAAATTCTATTGCCATTTTAACATCTATATTTTTACAAATCAATACTGATTTGTTCAGAAAATTCATAGCTACAATAAAGCCTCCATTAAATCAATTTCTCTTCCCTTTCCAAGAAACAAAGGAGAAGCAGACACTGAAGATTAAACAGTTATTTCAAGAACTAAGCAAAAAGCTCAGATAATGAAGGATATTCAGCTATGTTAGAGAAGAAATGTTGAACAAGCATCAGCATCAAGTACAATCTGGTATCTTCTTTCTTCCCTGAACTTCAAGGAATCATTACAGTTGTACTAAAATTATAGCAAAAAAAGTTTCCGAAGCCTGGCAAAGAAATGCTGACTTAAGTCTTCCTCCTCCGATGCCAACACTAGGTATAAATTCAAACCCTGGATAGACATCTGAAGTCTCAACCTTCCAGACCACCACTGTTAGAAAATGGATTTGATATTCACTACCAATTTTACCCTTTTACATTGGACGAGTATGAATATATTCAAATTACATTCTCCAGCAGATAAAACTTAAAAGGTGTACATATATACAGATACCTCTATAGCTCTGATATGTCAAGCATACCTAGACATCTGATGCCATCCCACATCCAGAAGCGTTGTGTACGCACCCACTAATATGGCATCAAAGTAACAAGGGATAAGGTAACGTGGAATTCTCTTCAGGTAGACAAACATGGCCTTCAACCATTGACCAACCTATTAAAATACAATATAATTAGAACCTGATAACACTAGGGTTCAAAAAGCAGTGCTTTCAGGATCCATCTGGTTAAAGTATTTGTCACTGGTTTTGTACATTTATTACACCCAAGTTATGCTTGACCACCACAAAGATGAGGTTATATTCAGTTATTAATAACACCAATAGCATGCAACCATTCATGTCTAAGAAGTTGACCATACTACATATTCATGGTAGAATTGCTGTACCCTCCTGCTCCAAAATTTCAGCCAAGAGATGAACTCTAAGAAAAGTACTAGGGAAAAATCTATACTGTATGTATTATGACATAAATGGGCAAGAACATCAACTACAGAAAGAGATTATATGTCACTAGTCTTGTAGGAAAAAAAAAAAATAAAATCACAAAGTTATTAAAATTGAGTAGCAAAAGAAAGCTGCAACTCAAAAGGCATCACTACAACCCAAGTGTGGGAAGGAAGTTTCTCATTGCTTAAGAGACAGGATTGAAGAGATGGAGCTTGAGATCAGGGATAGAAAAAACTACCAGGTGGCTAAATTATGTATGGCTACTAGTGAAAATGACTGCAG
The DNA here is from genome assembly GCF_000690535.1 of Cariama cristata. Classification (NCBI taxonomy): domain Eukaryota; kingdom Metazoa; phylum Chordata; class Aves; order Cariamiformes; family Cariamidae; genus Cariama; species Cariama cristata. Next base: position 21,690 of record NW_009636658.1, on the reverse strand, counting down.
ATCTGGGTCTAGGACTCAGGATGCTGGAGCTTCACGATCCTTGTGCCACTGCAAAATATTTGACACCTGGGAAGTATTTATCTTCTCTCCTTCTAGTACTGTTAAAGAACAACATAACAACCTACTAGAAAGTCACTAAAGATTTAAACTTTCAGATGAAAACTGCACAGATGAAGAAAGTATGTGTCAATATATTACATGATGACACTATACTTTTAACCTGGAAATTATGAAGGGAAAGTTGCTTATGTAAACAGTGAAATTGTAGAGATTAGTTTCATGTGACTTCAGTATAGCTATGGGTACTTTATATTTTCAGTGAGACAGGATGAGACACTACAAATTAAGAACTCAGAAAAAATACACAGAAAAAATAAGCAGCAGTCTTTGAAGAGCAGTAAATCTGACAAGTATTAGACCAACTTCCTTTCTAGAAAAGCTCCAACTCTAAGGTCACATTCAGCATTCACTTCAGTACAATATTAGACTGCCTTTATATCACTACATTTGACTTTAGGAACAAAATGAAATAAGAATGCTAAAGCCTTCATTATTATATTCATTATGTAAGTTACCCAAATCAGGTCTTCATCTTGTGAAATTAATAAAGCTATTGCCATGCAGGAAAATAAAGTATGAGAAAGAAGAAAAGGACTGTATTGCAATGCAGCTATACAGGTGACTTGAATCTCAGAAAATCCTATCTTCTCAGTGTTTGACTGTGCAATCTTACTGCATCATAATCATGTATGCCTTACTAGTATTTAGGCCCTCTTTTCAAAGTACTTAAAAAACTTACTTCATTTTTATTTCAGGAAAAGTAGTAAACAGGGAAGGACCCCTGCAGGCCTCTGTATAAGAGCTAACAAACCCCTCCATGCCCTACATAGTTTTCACTTCCCTTTTGCAGTCTATTCTTAAATAGGATTGAGGAGAGGGAAGAAAAAACATATTAACAGTTTAATCTTCTAGAAGAAATTGCCTAGACAAGAAACATGTTATAGACAGACTGAATTTAAAAATATACCAGTAATTGAAAAGGAAACAAACTAGCAATTTAAAACCCCAAAGTCACCAAATAAGTATTTTTACTCACTTCTGCACAGGCTCCTGCACGTGAAATCAGACGATTACTGACATAATCAATCATCCAGTCTCCAGATCTTAAGTTATCACAAAATGGATGACCCAAATCATTCTTTGGTCTAATGTCTGCCATCACGGACATTAACCCTGAAGATACAAACCCAACTCTGCGTTAAAAGACACACCATTATCACAAACAGCAACTACAATTCAGGAGGAAAAGGTACGCAGCCACTGATGCTTTAACTGGATTTAACTGTATTACTTTGCCTGACCTGCAGACCAAGTTAGGATACAACTCAATTATTGCTTCCTCAGCATACATCCTAGACAGTTATGAAAATTATTATGGAATAACCAGCATGACAGAATTCATACATTTGATAAATGATTGACACTCGTCAGTCATCTAGTAACATCTAGGGTTTAATTAATGTGACTTTTCACTAGAGGTATATGTATTTTCTTTTTATTTTAAAAGCAAGGGCATTGGTTCTAAAACACATATTGAAACGTAATTTGGCAGTCCAGAGTATTGAGAGAGAGGGGTTTTATTTCAGTATGCGATTTCCTAGGTACAACGCTGATTAGTAGCACGGCCAAGCAGAAAGAACTTACTGGTTTTTATCTAAACAACAGCACTAGCCATAAAAAACCCCATTAAGTTACCATCTAGACTGAGCAGCTGTATTTTACTTTTTTTCTTGACAGAAAAAAGAATGCTGAAACTATTACCTTGGAGGCCTGCGTACTTCAGTGATGACCAGTTTGGAATATTGTAGCAACCTCCACCATCTTCTTGTTCTTCTGCTTCACACCTATACAGTACTTGATTTAGGTCAGCCAAAGTTAGTTTAGATGCAATACTGAAAAAACAGTGGAGAAAAAAAATTATTTCCAAACCCCAAAGCAACATTAGTAGGTAAACAGAGAAAGGACTTCACAAACCATTCTAGTTTCAGACATACATTAGAATAATCAAATATATAGAACCCTCTCAGCACTTAATCTTGGAAATTAAGAGCCTGATTTTTCAGATGTTCCGCTCAGATGTTTCAGTACTTATTTAGAAACACAGCATTAAGCACAAATCCTGAACAATCATACCCCAAAACTAACAAACGCTCCTTACAGCAGCGTTCCAGTACCTAAAAAGTATTGGCCTACAAGAAAGCTGGGGAGGGACTTTTTATGACGGCCTGTAGTGATAGGACAAGGGCTAATGGCTTTAAACTGGAAGAAGGCAGATTTAGATTAGATACAAGGAAGAAAATCACTGGAACAGGTTGCCCAGAGAAGCTGCGGATACCCCATCCCTGGAAGTGTTCAAGGCCAGGCTGGATGGGGCTTTGAGCAACCTGGTCTGGTGGAAGGTGTCCCTGCCCATTGCAGGGGGGTTGGAACTAGATGATCCTTAAGGCCCCTTCCAACCAAACCATTCTATGATTGCATGTTAGCAGTCTACTTTAAGGAGCTATTACACAGAATGGGAACTAAAGAGCCTGGGAAGTTTTTAAGTATTATTGCTGCTTAGTATTATACATATAAAAATAATATCTCAGTTTTTATTGTACTCTGACAATCCAAATCCGTCTGCAGTAACAAGAAGAAAAAAAAATCCTCACTTTAAGCTTACAAGACTGTTCTTCATTCCCACTGTAGCTCTCTTGGTTCTACTTCAGAAACTTAAAGAATACTCACGAAGAAAATAATGTTTTTAATATAGGTGCTGAATGATCATCAGGAAGACTTCCAGATTTAAAATGAGGGCTGAACTGGATCAAATGATTGCGGAGTACACCAACAGCCTCTTGTGCCTTCGGGTCAAGACTAACTCTGTAAATACGAATGCATAACTTGTAGAAATGTAGCACTTGCAATAACTATTCTCAAGTCTCAAAACAAAGAATACTATAATTCTATTTTAACTAACACAGCCATTCAGTAATTATAATAACATACCTGAATACTATTACACTTCCTGGTGTTAATTTTTCAAATTCTATTTCTTGAACAAATTCATTTGGCCCTTTTATGGCAGTTCCAGCTTGCTTTATAATTTTACTGTCTTTAATCTTAGAAAAGAAAACACATTTGCAAATGAAATTTCAATGTCTTTTTTCTAATATAAAATATCGTAAGTTACAAAATACTACATCAGAACATGGGTGAAGGAGGCTAATTACCTGGATATGCTCTCTGAGTTCCATTGTGAAATTAGGTAATCCATTTATAAAATGTTCATCCTTTTTGTAAGGACTAGTATTTCTCTCAATAGTCCTAGCCTCAAGTACTACTTCTTCTATTTTTCCTAAGAAAAGTTAAATCATGTTGTAGCTGTTAAGGTACTTTAAACAAAAAGTGATTCTTTTGAAAACATGAAGCAAAACCTAAAACTAAAAACCTAAGTATTCAAAATACAAGTCTCTGTTGTACAGCTAAAGAACAACCAAATGTGACAAAACATATGGGGAAGTGTTTGAAATATCCTATAAACATTCATTACACATTCATTGGCTGTATTGTATTTAAAACTGCAATTTTGTCATTTTATAATAAGTTAACCATAAAATTAGTCAACTATTAGTGAATTACAACTTCTCTTTTACTGATCACCAGCTCTGTTTCATTATTATCTTTTAGGAGACTATATTAGATTGGTTTCCAAACTGCAGCTACAGATGGTTTATCTTCAAAGTGTAACAACTTATTATTAATATTCAAATATTCCCATTTTCTCTATCCTTTCAGTAATCTACAAACTAAGATAAGTAAGTCTTGCAGCCACTTGTTAAGTGTCTTAACACATAATTTGACTAAAACAGGCACATACAGGCACTCAAACAACCGAGTATACTTAAAAAGCCAGTTTGGAAAACTTTTCTTCAGAAATATGTCGAGATGATGTGTAGAAGTCATTATACTTTGCTACTATTAAGTATAGTAAGTACTTTGCATATTTAATTAATATTATGTATGCATTACCTATATATTAACTTCATATGAATTTTTGCAGTACGAAGTTGTTTCTTAAGATGTATTTTAAAACTACAAAAATAGTCACATATAAGAAAGTTGAATAGCAATGACATCAACAAATATGATGAGGTTTTAGCCTTTTTCCCCAGTGTAACACTTACCAGTAATGCTCCCCCAACTCTGTACAATTAACCATCTTGCTGTTAACTATTTTTTACCAGTTCACAAACAAGACAGTAAGCAAAACCACACTCTCATGAAGAGCTTATAGTGGGAAGTATACTCAATATGAATGTCTTTGAAAACCCTAAGCAAGGTAAGTTTGTTATTCTTTAACAACTTTTGATGCATGCATGTCAGCACATATTAAAAAAGTGTTATATACTGAAAATTCTCATATTGATTTCATGTGTTTGAAGTCAAGTAGTATGGAATTAGAATAACTTGAATTTTTTGTACACCTGCCATTCCTTGAAAAGAAGTCCGATTACCTGGGATACACATTTCAGGTACTTCTTTAGTGTAGAAGGAAGTTTTAGGATCCCTGAAGGCAGTTCGACTTACAGCCACAACAGACTGGTGTGTGTTAGGGCAATGTCTTGTCACCGCCACTATATCTTCATCAACTTGATCTACATAGACCTAGAAAAGACATACCATTGCAACTGTGCTCACTCAGAACATAAATATGGAGAAATTGCAGTGTTACCCTCACTTCTTGCCTGATTAAAGCCTTTAGCCCCCAGCTCCTGATGCAGCCTGTTTATGGCCAGCCTTCCTGCTAGAATTCCTGTTTGGAAGTTAACTTCACCAGAAGACAGGTGTGCTGCTGGATTCCATTTTGCATAAAACCTCTCTTCAGATACTACAGAGATCTGTAAAGAAATTAAGATTTAAGCAAATATCAACTCTGGAAAAAACCCGTGAAAACAGCTGGAGGTCTCAACTATATAATCAATTCAAATTTCATATGAAATGGGACAGCCCGAAGTAACACCAGCTAGTAAACTGCTTGAAATTTCAAATAAACAATATTAAAATACTGTTTTATGTCCTAGGACAAGAATAAAGTTTAAGTTTTTAAAATAACTTAGGAGTTAAACTGTACACGTTACCTGGTGTGGTACTAGTTCATCATAGCCTTTGGTGCTTCCTGTAGCACAGCATGCCATGGAAACAATCATTGCACTAGGAAGAGCATCATACGCAGATCGGTGCTACATTAAAAAATAAACAGGTAAAAAAATAGTGAAACAAAGATATAATTCATCCCTCCCAATTCAGCATACAGAAGATATACTCAGTTTAACACAGGAGTTGCTAATCACATGATCATAATGTTCTCAATCACAATAGAATTACTGAAAAAAATTACTACAAATGCACTAACAAAAGCAACTTCAGAAAAATGCTCAAAAATAAGCACTCCCAACTCCCACCACTCACTCTCATTCTCTCCTGTAAAACAGGAGCTTAGGAGAAGGTTACCAAGCAGAGACAGAACCACTGTCTGGTGGTTAGAATGAAAGAATCAAAACAGCTCATTGAGTAGCTTTATATACTTTTTCCCTTGAAAGACAAAATCTTGAATGTCAGACAGAGTGAGTTGTTATAAAATTTTATTTTCTGCATGAAAACTTGAAGATCTGAAACACTTTTTTTCCCAAATATTGCTCAGGAAAAACATCCAGATTGCACCAAGCCCTCCCATGGTTCAGAAACACCAATTCAGAAAACATTAAATGGAAACTTTGGGTTTTGGTTTAGGTGCTCACCTGAATTGGACATTCATTATCATGTGTAATATCCATGAAGAGTGCATGAGCAATAGCTGGCATCAAAGGCCTCAAACGTGGCTGAACAAAAGAGCCAACAGGTTCTCCTCCAAAACGATAAACTAATCTTCCCTCTTCATGGCTATTATAAGCAGTCATTGCCTCTAAAGAATAAAATAGGTAAGTGTTTGCATAAGAGCTACTACCATAGAGTACAGCATGCTCAAAGATGTTAATGCAGCATTTTACAGTTGTTATTTTAGTGTGTTCAGTCATTAAAAAAAAAGTCACATATAAGTATACTCTCCAATGTGGGTACACCATCTTGGAATATTCCATTTACTATAATATATTAAGGTAGAGAAAGCCAAGGGGAAAAAAAAGTCGGAAAAAAAGGCAGAGATCTGAAACTGTTTCTCATAGGCTTTAAGAAACTCATGCAACAAAAATCAGACATGATGCTGCACTTGCATAGCAGAGTTATGCTACAACTTCTTTTTCTCTTGCTAGAACAAGAGTGAAATATTTAACCTTCTGTAAACTGATGCAGGATGTCTTCTCTTATTTTACAGCTAATACTCTATTTTTTGCCAAGTATCAAAAAAGTCACAGTACAAAAACTGTACTTCTGATTACACTGAGTATGAAATTGAAGGTGCATAATCCAGAAGAAACCTTTTCCTGGGGAAAAGCACATCATCCATAATCTCTCGTTGGAAAGAGACCACACACACAGCAAGCCTACCTCTTATTAAGGAGGTAATGCCCAGCCTATTCACAAAGATATTGTCCAGCTCCTCATTTCCTGTGAACAGTTCAGCCACTACATACAAATCGGCTCGCAATTTTCTAGCTGTGTCCAGCATGTACTGCAAAAAGCACAGCCAAAAAAGCCACAGAAAGGGGAAAGGTAGATACAAAAAAGGACAAGTTTCAAAGCTAGGCAGGGATTGGACAATAGGAAAATGCCATGCAGCAAAGGTAAGTAGAAAGCCAAAATTAAGGAACAAAAAAAGTTGTTACACAGAGGAGGACACACAAACATAAACAAAATCAAGTATTAGGATACAATACAGGAGAAGTTAAATAGAACATGAAGAAGAAAAAGTAATAGCATAAGCAAAGAACATGAATATGTAAGAAAAACAAAAAAGCGTACCAATGTTAGTTTCACATTAAAAACTCCAAACCATACACAACAATCCTACATAATTTCCAACTGCTTATTGTACCTCTAATCAGGCTGGTAATTCCCAGGCGGTTGACAAAAACATTGTCAATGTACTCACTGCCCGTGAAGAGTTCAGCTATCACATAAAGATTAGGTCTGACTGATCTGGCTGTTGCTAGCATCTCCTATAGATCATAACACATTTTTAATCCAAGACATCCATTGTCAGCTATGTAAAGGCAATCATTAACATGAACGTTAACCAAACATAAATGAGTCATTCATATATGCAGTTCATTAAATATTTTAGTAACAGGTAAGATTCATAAAACCATGTTTATACTTTAAAGAGATTATTTACAGACTAATTCTAAGAAGTTATCCGCAGACTTTAAGCTAATTACAACTTTGTTTTTAAACAAATCCTAATTCAAAATGCAAGACAGAGGTTGGATAAAAGAGCTACCTGTTAAGGTAAGAAATCTGAGGAAGACTTCAGTTTAAGCCTTTGAAGATACTGGAATGGTAACAATAAATGAAAGAATGGCAGAAGTTTTGAAATGGCTGCATTTAAGAGCCACTTACAACTTCTGTACACGCAAATCAGCTCATTTTAGGGAGCTCTTCATAGATTTAGGTAAGTTCTGTAACCAAACTAAGACTAAGCACTAAAAAGCTGCACTACTCAAATCTACTTAAAGCTAATTTACTAGGTAAGTACAATTTCTGGATATAGTCAGCTCTGTGGTAAACAATAAGCACTAATCTTCGCAATAAACCTGCCAGAATAAACTTTTTGCAAGTATTCTTTACCAGCTTTTGAATCCTGGGAAGTAAACCACTTCCTGTTTAACTCAGCAATAGTAAAATATACATGGCAAAGAAACACTAAGACTTTCAACCAAGCACTTGGCAATGACCCCAGCTAAAAAATGACATATTGGATGCTGGCAGTCCTTGCACTAAGTCCCTAGCTAATCGAGGGAAAAGTTAGTCAGGTCCATCCACATCCGCAGTACAGCTACACCATTCTACTAACTGTTTAGAGTAGCTGAAACCATATCTAAACATCACCAGTCAAGAAATCTTGCTTGTGCCATGAGGAAGATTCATTCACATCTGAACTCTGCCATGTAGATCCTGCAGATTTTGCAGCAACCGTGCAGGACTTACTTCACAGACAGAAGCTGCTTTGTAATAAACATGCTTAATTTTGCGTACCTCAGCTACATGAATAGGTGTTGAGTGACAGTTGTCAAGACGAACACCATGGAAATATTTGGCAGTGATTTCAGTGTATTTTTTCATATGTGCCCAGAGGTATGGGCAGTCTTCAGGTTTATTACCATAACGCAGCTTCACACTGTCTCCCCAACAAATAAGCTCTCTTCTCAAGTAAACATTTGAACCTGTAAGGGAAGTAAGTTCACTATAGTGTATATATATAGTATAAAATTGTACACCAAAATGAGAATGTGGTATTTCATTTTCTACTGCTGAAGAGCAGAAGACTGTGATGAAGAGTAAAAATTCTAACAATAACCGTATCAACTCAAAATCTATCTAGTCTACAGTGATGTGTAATTTCAGACTACTCCAAGGGAATATTTAACCTCTATAGTGATACTGAAATAATTCTTCAGATTGAAATCAAACTCCTTTTAATTCTTCAAAGCAGTATAAAAACCGTACTTGAGAATAAAAAGAACAAAAAAAGCAGCAAACAAATGAACAAAATCAGTAGTTCAGTTGTTTATACTGGCCAAATACAAAAAAGCATCTCACAATGTTACCATAAACAAACTGCCACAGCCACAATTTAAAATTTTATCTTCCGTTAACAGCAGACTGTAATGATGTAAGGCAAATTTCCAAAGTACTTAGGCAGGTAGGTCACTTAAATGGACAAAGTCCCTAAATAATTTTTGTGTGTATGAAAATGTTCACCCTCCATCTAGTCTAGTTTCATATACTGGTTTTTGCCTTCTCTCTGATGCAATCAATCAAAAAAAAATAAATCTTTAAATCTGAGTTCACCTGTAATACACTTACTGCACAGAATATACTGATGGAGATTTAACTGTGACAAACACTTAAATAATCAGTCATATCTAAAAAAAGTGACTTCTGTCCTATATAAATCACATATTTGACAAAGGCAGTAATACAATTTAAAAAATCAAACTGATCAACCCACCAAAACCCATGCTATTTGCAACATGTAATATCCAGGCACAGCCATGGAATTGTCAATAATCAAACCCCACATAAGAGAAAGACAATTATCTTTGAGCCATCAGTCTTCTGAAGGTCTATTTATATTCATCTTATCTAAGACTGATCAAAGCATGAACACAGTCAGCACCGCTGAGGATGGTTAAGTCATAGCTACTCCATTACTTTCTCCTACTCCTAGACCAGCTATACTGATGCATCACCACAGTTGTTCTAGTGGTTGAACCTTGAATTAGATCAGGAAGCTTGTTCAGCTGAAAAGTAATCCTGCTTTAGCAAAGAGATTATTTTTCAGCCAGACTAATTTCCTAAGGCTCACACTGTGGACACCTAAGTGATTGGGCCCACACAAGATGCACAGTAAGAGTATACAGCTAGTAAGTAAAAAGCAGGTATTGTAAGTCACCACTACTTCCAAAAATATTCACTTAAGCAAAGCCTACCTTTTATCTTCACTAATGGCAACATAGCTACACAGACAGAAGAATTTGCTTTCTATGGCTTCACACCATGATTTTTTAAAGGGTCATTTACAGAACTGGCTGCATTTGTTTCGCAGTTCCTGTGTTTGTGCCCCTATGTGCCATCTTTTCACACTGTGTTCTCAGCTGAAACAATGTGTGACATAAAACAAATCTATGACACGAGTATAAAGCACTCAAAGCTGTAGACAAATAAAGAGAGAAAACTCAGTAGTGGAAGTTAAATATGCTAACTAAAGCCAGTGACTGAAGGAAAAAATACAACAGTCTGCCCAGAAGAAAGGGCAATTAGCTGAAAGGCAACTGAACAAAACCACCCTTGAAACACATACTATCTTCATCCTTGCAAAGTAGAAAAAATAAATAAAAAGCAGCGAAAGCGATGTAGATTATTTTGCAAAAATGAGGTGTTTGCTAACTCCAGATCACTCTGGACTATCAATCAGATTAGCTTCTAAAGCAGGCTCAACAAACTCTTAGATAGATATTTTTAATTAGAATTAAACTGGCCTTTGTTTGATTCAGTTTACAAAGTGAATGACTACTCTGAAAACAAGAGCAGCCAACCTTGCTTTTATTGGATATCAATCCTGTCCTCAAAGAAGTTAGAATACAGTATTTTAGTGCATGGTGATTTCATACCATATCTTACTTTCACAAGTAACTTGCATACTTAATTTGAATTAACTGGGTCATCTCTTGACTGCCTGACTGCCACTCACTGGACCTTTCAAGGTCCTTTTTATTGCATTAGTTTTCTGCCACACTGTCATTCTTATGGAAATGCCACAAGGAGTGGTGTTGGAACAAAGTACAAAGTAAGCAACAAAGACAATGAGAAAAGTGGGGAGAGGCAGGATGTCCCCATTTCAGTGGCAGAAAGCTGGTAATTTCCCTCTCAAATCTTGCAAAACTGTACCTCAAATCCCAGTTCTTACAGTTCATCTGTATGCTGAAAGGGAAATAAAGGTGCTATGAACTGAGTATCTGCTACTCTGCAGCTTCATAGGAATACATCTGGAAAAAAGACAGATTAAATAAAATCCTTTTCGCTTTCGCTAAAATATCAAAACGTTTATAAGAGGATTCAAAGCTCTTTTACAAACCTGGTTCTGCAAAGTTTTTAAGAGGATCATCTCCCATAACCCAGCCATTATGAGCCATGAAATAACAAGCTTTATCTGGCTGATGTATCATAGTTTCTTCTTCCTCCACAGTCAGCTCTTTGAATGGATAAGTAAAATACCTATGGAATAGACCAGCGATTAAAAAAAACCCACATAAGGTAACCTAAGCTGAAATTAGTTGTCTTTGAAATGGAAATACCTGCTATGAACTGGCTTGTAGATACAAAAAAAACAAACAAAAAAAGCAGCTGCTAGACTATAAATGATGGGGAGTTTCCTATTCTGTAGCATGCCTTGAAAGAGAAAGGGCAGGTGTTGCCACTATCTTGGTGTCAGCTGGTAATGTAAGATTAAAGCCCTAGCTCTTCAGATACATAAGTGGCATCAAGTACATCAAACTTGAAAGGTGTAAGCTTTCCTAGTTCCAATCCTCTTCCACCTACAACAGCAATTTGCACTATGTAGGGCTTCAATGTGCTCTGAGTACTGTTTCATGCTCCCTGGTCACATTTCTTTATTAAACAGTTATCACCGTTGCTTAAAATAGACAGTCAATTCATTAAGTGGTATTTGTCCATGGGGAAAAAAAACATTACTTGTACATATAAATGTATACTTTTAATGAACTTTGAACTCACTTTCCCTGAATAGATTCTACAAACAAAAAAATTACCTGGTAACTAAAGGATATTTTCTACTGATAGGACCCAGCTTAGGACCATCACCAGCCAGTCGTTCATAAACCACAGTCCCCACAAGACAATTGACAGCCTAGAAGTAATTAAATTATGCATTATTAAAATGCCTTCATTTATTTAAAATTCAAAACAATTCAGCATTAAAACACAGTAATTATAAGACCTGCTCTTGATGGTGGTTAGTTAGTCTGTATTGTTCAGCATTCAGTTCCTCAATCCTCTTGCGAAACCAGTTACAACATTCTTCTATTGCAGCTGGTCCGTTGCTTATCAGGAGGATATTAAAAGCAGAGAACAATTAGAATAATTTATTTTTAAAACATGCAGTATATATAACTAAAAGGAATGAAAAATTAAATTTTTCCCATCTCCAAAAAATAATTTCTTAAATTTTGCAAATTTAACTTCACTTGTGATTTTAACTTGTAATCAGTAATACAATACCTGTGTGGTATGAATGTTGCCAATGCTATATTCATATCTACAGTACAGCCAAATCGTCTATAATCAGGGTCTTGAACTACTTGAAGATGTTGATTTGGATCGGATTTAGTGCTCATTTTGCCTAAGAACAAGATAGAAAAGAGTATTCATAAAGGAAAAATAGGAATTACATTTAAAGACATACAATTTTTGTAATTCTAGCATAAGCAAGACATGGGTAGATAAAGGCTTTGAAAGGGTGCAAAGCTTTTACTAGCTGAGGGCTTTACTAGCCCTCAAAGCATTCTTGTATGCGTAAATCAGTATGGTAGATTTCTCACATAGCAAAAAAAAAAAGGGATTATTTTGTTTTCCAGCTTACTGTTAAGTTTACTTGTAAGTTCCTTGAACTATAAATATGTAATACACATGCTTCAGCAACATACTCTTCCTTTACCTTGAGTTAAAAGGGTTTTAAATTGCTGCACAGCTTTGTTAACATCCACTTGGAAAAATTCCCATAGTTTAATTTTTGGATATATATCTTCCCAAATTATTTTACGGATACTCTGTAAAAATAAAAATTATGTTCATTAATAATGTTGATGATTAATATAATTAAGAAAAGCTAAGTACTCACATGAATTGTTCAGAAAAAAAAATTGAGGAATAAAGGGTTATTTCATTAAATATATCTGACAAGTATACACCATTTTTTGTGCATTTCCACAGTCTTAGAAATATCAAAGGTTTATTCAGCTATTTATAGTGTTCATTAGCTTATACTTAGTTCTCATTCACTTACATTCAGGTGATGATCGTTTTCAATCAAGGGAGGGAGCCCTTTAGCAGCATACTTTCCATCAGTCACCATGCAGGTCAAGTGCCACAGAGCTCTATCCAATACCCACGCTGGCTTCAGGTGAGGAGAATTTACAAGGTTATAGCCACACTCTGGATGCATCCTGAGCCATTCACTGGTAGTAGCTTATTCAAGAAATCAAGGGAGGGGAGGGAGAAAGTACACAAGCTGAACATTTAGTTGTTTTGTCTTAACACCAAGAAGTTAAGGTACTATGGCATGTATAGTTAGTTCACATTTCAACTGAAGTTTTCCATGCCAAGAGAAAATCATCTCTTATGCAGATGTGTGCATTACTGATAGCCATTTGTTTTGCAAATACAGCTGCAGAGACTGCAAAACTACAGCTGCAGAGAAACTTTTTGTTAGTTACATAAAAATATGCAATAGTACCATCAATTCTAAAAAACACACACACACAAAAAAAAAAAATCACATTTTTGTTGCAGAAAATACATCAAGTAATGGACACGAAGTGCTCTTTGTGTGTTGTAAGCCCAAACATACATCCCAAAACAAGAATTAAGCTGGCCTAAGTTGTTTATTTCTTAATATTCCTAACCCTATCAGACACCACGCACTCAGAGCCAGACAGCAAGAGTGCACATATACTGCCCAAAAATAGTTAATGAAAAATGTAGTTAAATGGGCTTTTAAGAAAGGATTAGCTGCGACACTGTTGTGTACCTAACAAGAAGCAGAGTGGTGGGAAGCAATGCCCCCGAGTCTTACACAGGAAGATGACTGCACTGTCTGGTGCATGTAAATGGAACACTGGTTCAGATCAAACACTGCACTCTACTGTGTCTATCTTCTAAACTTCCCCTGCAGCATCAACAAGCACCAGAAGATATGCTGAACATTAAGAAATAATTCACAGAAGATAAGGAGCTTTCAGTAGAAAATGCGTGTAATATTCTAATATAGACAGTAGCGTGCATGCAGCAGTATGAGTAAATACATACATAGCAGAGAGAATTTTGATTTTGGAAGTATGACAATGAATCAAAAATCCTCAAGAGTTAATTTCTTTCCATTTTTGGAACTGTCCTAAACACTGTTTAACCAAAAATAATTTTCATATATTCTTTTCAATGAATCTCTGCAGTTGAAAAAGTAAATGTAAAAAAAAAGCATGGAATGCATAAGAACAACAAAAATTTTTACTCAGGTTTTAGAAAGTTTTTTTTAAAAGTCATTTCTCATAGAACATGTCTTATTATTAATCCATTGTTTTAGAGAAGCAGAGAAAAATAGAAGTAGTACTTCACACAAGGGAAAATATATAACAAATTATTATATTGGAAACATGAAGAAAGAGCCATTAACATGTCCAAAAATTATAGCAGAACAATTAATACCTAAAACCCAAGTATGCTTGGTTCAAAGAAGTCCAAACAAAAATGTCAAAGGGAAAGACAAGAGTGTACTCTCTTAGTCTATAGGATGAACAGCTCTTCTGAACGCCCTCTTACATTGGATCTCAAAACCATTATGAACATGGAAAAATTCCATGTTTATAAGGTCAAATCATTTGCGGAAATTAAGATCTTTCATGGTTTAAACGCCACCTACAACTAAAGCCACCTTACTTATTTTAAAGTAACATAAAGTAATAATAAGCTCAGGCTGTTAAAGGCAGTTCTAGGCCAACCACATTTTCCACCTCCCCCCGCCCTCCCCTCCCACCGCTTTGCTTTTTCTAATATTTTTCTCCAAAAAGCCAGATTAGCGTACTTCATTCATCTAGCAAGAACCATGATTTACTACACAGGGCTTTCATGAGTAAATACAATTAATTCTAAAAAGACAATATATCATTTAAACCTAAGGTGTTAGCATGCCAAAAAAAAAAAAGTCAACAGCCCTTCCACTAATTCTTTCAGTTTATTTTTATTACTTTATATGATTTATTACAGCCACTGAAAGACAGCCACTGAAAAATCAGAAATGAGAAAAAGCAACTCTCCTTCTATCTCCTGGTGAAAAGTAAATGCAAGTGAACACAACATTTCTTATTTGAGAGTGTTTAAACACCCTGAAGGAAGTGGCAGCCCAAAAAGGGCACATCTACCTAGTCACCAGACAGGGTTTGCAAGTTTATCTATGATACTTCTGCTAACAAGCCAAAGGTGCATCTATATATAACATTAGTGCACGTATCTACTTTACTTTTAAAGTCAGGCAGAGATGCTGCCTTTCATTAGAGCCTAACAGAGACTAATCAAAAACTGATTCCCACCATTCTGTACTGTGCAAACGGTCTGTTCTCCATGCCAGTGTAAAAAGCAAACAACTTAGCCTAACTGCTTGATATTGAAAGTGAGCTGCCTGGCTTTACAACAGGAACAGAGGGGAAGCATTGCTATTTTTATACAGTGGTCTCAGCTAGAAAGGAGAAACTACCAACAGATATAACTGCTGTAAGCTGAGGGGTCATGAGCTGTTACAATTACCAGCATTAGAGGATTTACTGTGAGACAACTTAAGCTTTTAATGCAGACATGCTGCAGAATTAATAACAATGTGCAAGTATCCAGAATGTGCTCAAAATAACTGACTACATGTTCTGTCTTTTATATTCAAATGGGTCTATGAAACATGTTTTACAATGAAATCACCCTAATATGCAGGAATGAACTAATTTCACTACTAAAAATTACTGTTCAACTAAAATACAAAAAAAAAAGTAAACGCAGATTTCTATCTAATCAAGATCCATACAAAAAGAAGCCCCAAAACTATTTGCCTGTTTTATTTCAAAAGCCCTCAAAAAAGCTCCACAGGCATATATAACATTATTGCTTACTTATACATTTATCAACGTATCTTTTTGCTTACGCTAAATTTTGCATTTAACAAAGTTTGGAGTCAGCTGTAAATCAAGAGGTTTTGATTATAAACGAGGGGAAAAAAGTTCGAGTTTAAAACAAAGCCATCAAGTATCCCTTGCCTAATGCCATAAGTCAGAACCATGGTCATCTGAATATTTCTATCCTGTTAGAAGACACTTCTAAACACCCTTTCACCATAGCACAAATGTTACGTCATCCATCTCAATGAAGATTACTTTGAACTCTGAATGTAACTTGAACAAGTCTTTCTACAAATGGAGCCAAATAATGTGACATTTTTCTTCTCAAATATATTTTGGAGTCTAATAATTAGTTTAGAGTTAGGTAATATTGTCCATAAGGAAATAAAAAATCCCAACGTTCTCCTTGGTAGTGTGCAAATAGACACAGTAAAAAGATGACAGGATCTCAAGCATGTGTGAGAGAAATTGGACTTCTACTTGGTAAAGTACAAGAAATTTTTTATCCAAAACTGGGAAAATATTTAAAAGCCCAATTCCCTCAGACACATAGCCAATAAATATACTTAGTAACTTTTCAACAAACAGGGCAAACAACAGGGCCCACACCGAATTGCAGACTGATTGGATAGGAATGTTTGGCAGCAGCCAACACCAAAGAACTAAAGCAAATAAAGCTTGAAATTCACAGGTATCTGTGGTTAGGGATTTTTTTTAAGCCTCAAAGGACTGTAACATCAACATACATAACCATTCCTTGTACTCTCTGCTATGAGAATGCTAGTTATTGTGATCTTTAGGACTACAGTGTGACATGAAAACTGCATAAATATAATAAAAGTAAACTCATAATCCAAATAACCAGCAACAGTAGGAATGAAGAAGTACTATCATTTAAATTTCATCAGATCATGCTGAAGAAAACCCACTGTCCCTCAAGTAATTAAGTAAAGCCTTCAATGCAATGGCATATCTATGCTTAAAAAACTCTCACCCCAAACACAAAGCTCTCTTTCCGCCCCCCCCTTCTCCCCACGGACTGAGCTGTAACATTTCCTCCATTGCTTAAGCCTAACTTCTTGTCCCTATTCTGTTTGCTGTCTGCATGTTAGATCCAAATTACAGCAGTTACTTCTAGCAGCTACAAGAATAAATACCCTGTTTAACAAGAAAGTACTCAGTTTATGTTCACCAAATAATTCGTAACACAGACTCCGTTCATTTATGTGGGAGTTGCACACCACACATCATAAAAATAAGCATATTATAAAAATACAGACATACACAGAGTTCATAAATTCTCTCCAAGAAGGGTTCTATTCACTCTTTCAGTAACAATACTAAATTCTTTTACATTTGCTATGGAGATATATCAGTTATAATTGTAAAGAGCTGTCCTGGATTTGAGAGAGATACAAAGGCAGAGACAACTAAGTTGCTTAAAACAGCTACTAAAAGATGCGTTCAAGGGGGAAAAGTTAAGGGAAATAATGAAATATAATTATAGGAGCAATCTGGTTATTAACACATACAAAAATCATACCAGTATGATTGTAGACCACATCTGTGATGCAAAGCATATTCCATTCATTTTTCAGTTTTTCCACAAGAGCTCCTATATCACTCCAAGTGCACTTTTTATTATGGCTTGAAAAGTCGGGATTTACTTCTAACTGATCAGCCAGTGAATAACATGACCTAGACAGACCAAGCTTCTGCAGTGGTGTAAAATGAATCATGTTGTAACCTAAATAACAAGAAACCATTTATTAAATAAAGAAAACCAAATTTCAGTCAGAGTTAATTGAAAATAGCCTAAGTTGCAGTTTTAACATGTACTTAAAGCTACTGTTTGAAATAAACAGTGTAAATTAATCTGCATCTTCCCCTTGAAATTCTACACAACCTGAGCTTTAAAAAAAAAAAAAAAAATCACCCGTCAGTTCTACAAACTTCCAAGTCTATCTGAAATCAAAACAACAAGAGTGGTTTCCCAAATTAGGAAATCCGTGAATTTTTGCACCTCCGCAAATATTTCAGTGATTTCACTGACTTAATCTGCTAACTAAATTGAATCTAGTGCAAAATATTTAGTCTACAAACTAAAGAACAAATGAGCCATTCACGATCAAGCTCTTCATTGTAACTTTGGGTTTTGATCAAAAACGTGTATCTTTTAATATCTGTATTGGCATTACCTGTTTCTTTTGCAACTTTAAGCCTATCTTCCCATTCATGAAATGGTCCCAGACACTTAGCGAGGAATGTCTGGAGCGTAACACAGTCCAAAGGTAACACATGATTATCGGCTCCAACACGCAAAATAGGATCCACAACTATGTAACCTCCGCCACTTTTCTCATTCCTAGGAAAAATTAATTTTCAGTGGTATAGTAAACATCCATTGTACCAGTCAGTTTCAGAAAGAGAATCCAACAAGTACAGCTATTTCAAAAACAGAATATCCCAGTACAGTGGTTCGGGGTAGGTGCGGAACAGGACTGCAAGGCACCTGAAGAAGACAGGGAACACTGAAGAGATGTTCATCTCTTAGGCATCATCTCCCTACTGGACTTAGAGGAATTGGACTACAGAGCTTTAAACTGTCTGCAAAACGAGATACCTTTGTTGTTTTCTGAGTACCGGTTCCTCCTTTTAGGATATGGACAGAAACAAAGCAAGCATGACTGCCCATTTTTTATACAAAGACCTCCATTTGGAACACCATCCTTGGGAAGATACCAGAGCTAAACACCCTTTTAAACCTGAGGGATTTAACCACGCATCTTCCAGAAACTCAGAACACCAGACTGCAATCATTACAAATACTGGCATTCTCTTCTGCACTTGCCCTGTAACTCAGAACACCAGACTGCAATCATTACAGATACCTGCATTCTCTTCTGCACTTGCCCTGCTGAAATAAAAGAGGAAGTAAAAAAGGCCAGAACCTCTGGGCTAGAAAGACAGAAAACAATCTTCAACATCAATGAAAAAGTACAAATTAATCATTCGGATACTCAGAATGCTGATGACTTTGAAAACTTGTAAAAATGGCTTGCCTTTCCAATATTCACAGAAAATTGATCAACTTTGTTCTGTATATTCTCCAGAGTATCTTTACATGAGAAAGTATTAAACAACCACCACAGCTACTGTCTTTCATTAGCAGATTCGGATAGGTCCCATGGTTGCAACCCAAAAATTGCACTGAAAAAATGTTTTTATTCTTAACAGTGGTTTCTTCAGGTTAAATGTAGACCAAGGGAGCGGAATGCATTTGCCTCCAAGTATAGAATTTCACTTACCCAAGACTGAAATAGTACTGGTATGACCCAGAAATTTGGAGATCCAGCTTGCAGTATTTGTCAGAGTCATCTTCTTTTCCTGTGGGATTGTGCCATGATAGTGTCCTGAACTTGTGGCGATCAAACACTTCTCCAGAAGCTGGATAATTTGTGTACACAGTAACGGGCTTGCCTTGAAGTGTCGGCCCCAATCGGAACTGTAGTTCAAAACCTCAAGAAAAAAAAACAACAAACCAAATGATAAAATCACTTTATCAGGAGGACTAGGTATTTGTATTCTGTAATTATAAATCATAATTTGATATTATGTCAAGAAGAAAGTGCACCAACATATTTGCCAAGAATTTTGGTAGAATGGTATCTCTCCACAGCATCATCTCTCCCTACTTTCCTAACATTGTTCTTTGCACACTTTACATACAGTCCTTTTCCTTTACGTATAAGGCACTATTCATCTCCTTTCCAATTTATTCCTCTTTGCTATATAAAAAAAAAAATCTCAAAACCAAAATATAGCAAAACATCACGATCATCAGACTACATACAATTTTATGCAGATTTTGCATTACGTAGAATTTAGGTTTACCACGTCTGTATGTTAAGCTGAACCATGGAAACATCTGAAAAAAATTAGGAACACATTTCAAAACAGAAAATATTTCAAATCCCTTCATTCTCAATTGAGGGTTCACTAAAAAACGCTAAATTCCTTATGCTTTTATCTGTAAAATGATATACATTTGTGTGTAATCTATGACATACAAATTGTTAAAACTTTCAGAGAGCTCAACAAACCAAAGGAAATTTTGTATACGTGCTGCAGGTCACTCACACACACAAAGAGCAGTATTTAGGCTTAAGATACCCATGATAATGAGAACAAAATTAAGTTAAACTATTAGGACCTAAAAGCATACCGTATTCTGTTCAGTTGGACATGAAAAATGCCATTTAGTCAACAGGTTTCAGAATAGGTTTCCACTTGCAGGTATGAGGGCCCCATCATGACACGCATAGCTAATTACAAGGTCCTTTCAAGTGACTGAAAAAGGTAGAAGTGCTTGCACAACAACTTTTACTGAATTACACGCCAGTCATGTAGTTAACTGTAGTAAAGCATCTACTAGCCCTAGCAGTCTACAAAATTGGAAGTAAATGAAAACTGAGTATTTGTAAAAAGACAAAGTTATTAATACACAGATAATAAATCATAAAACCTGAACAACATCAATGTTCCAGTATCTTAAGTTGAAAAAAAAGCCACTTGCTTATTAAGTAGAATCACTGTGACTCTAATACCAGAATTCAATGTCTGAGTACATTTAAATGTAAGTCTCACCAAGCTCACAGTTTCTCTTATTGACATAATCACCACTGCACCAAAAACCACTATGTAAAGCAGTGGTTTTAGGATCTGAATGTCTCTTGCGTAAAATGAAGCTCATTTGATTGTCAAAAAAAAACCCAAAACAACTTACATGAAAAAAAATCACTTTTGGAAGGTTAAGTACACTCTCCCCAGGACTGTCTTGACATTTTATTACAGGGATTACTAAAATTAGAGCACAGGGATATATGCCATTGATATCTTATTTCCTGTAACAGTTATACTGACATCAGGAATGCTGTGCTCAAAATAGCTACGTCCTAGCCGAGACTGCTACCAGCAGAGGGACTTTGAATGTTTGACAGCCATGCACTTCTGTGTAACTCCTTCCAACAAAATTTACACAACTGGAAGGATGAGTTAAAATGGAGGTTAGGGTCAACTCTGCACTTCTTCACTATTGACATTTTCTTAGATTAGACTGTCAGAAAATTTTGAAATCAATATAGTTGAAGAGAATTCTTATTCTCAAGAACCAAAATCTTCCTCCTTTGATACTGGGTTCCTAAGTCAGTAACATAAAGTAACAAAACCCATAAAATTTCATGAGTAATAAAAACGTGTTGCACCATTAAAAATGGTTTCTAAAGATAGTGCCTTTAGTTTTATAGTCTGAATTTGCTGACCAGTATACTACTGGACCAAGTAGTGGGGTATTTTTCACTTTTGGGGTTTTTTTGTTTTCTTCAGTTTGTGTTTTGTGTGTTGTTTTTTTTTTCCAATTAGACTTACAAACATTTTCAGAGAGAAATAATGTCAAGTTCTTAGAAGTATGCAGCCAGAATACTACCATAGCACAGCTATAAGAAATCTGACAGGCAAGTTGAGATTTAGGAGCCATAGAGCCCACATTCTGAAACACTGCCTCAGACTTTGCAAAATGTTAGTATTAATGATATATTTCAAAATTACAACACTAAAGATGGGGTGCTGCATAACACAATGCAGATAAATACTAGAGAGCTTGACTTATGAGGACTTTTTCAGGTCACTGAAGTACAGGTTACAAAAGGCGAGGTCCTGTCCTGCAGTGCCTGTCTAAAAAATACTTCGCACTTCATTCCCATGACGACTGACAGCTCCTAACCCATCTACTCTTCATTTCTCAGGAGTTTTATGAGTCAGAAAACCACGACTGGAGCCCATAAAGCTCTGCAGCGAAAGAAGGCATATTAGAAATTGTTTCACATTAAAACAAGCAAAAAAGTGTATTAAAAAAAAAAAAAGGAGAAAAGAAAAGAACACCACCACAGGCTGAGCTCCCTTTCCATTGCTCTCCGAAGAAAGTGGCGAGCTGCCGGCCATTTCCCTCTTACCCGGCCGCGGAGGCTCCTCGCCGAGG
>NW_009636657.1:0-13404 GCF_000690535.1 Cariama cristata | reverse complement strand
ACACCTGTAACTGTTTTGTCCTTCATACTTATTAAAAGCAGTCCAAATTCTATTCATAACATAGGTGAAAATCCCCATGAAGTATTCAATGATTTTCAGATCCCATAGGTGGGGTACATCATTCTGGATGATCTCTCTTTGCATCACTTATGAATGAAAGTAAGCCTTCATATATAGCTTAAAATAAACGCATCGTTTTCAGGGGGTTAAAACTGAGTGAGATGGATTGCACTTTTACTGATTAATATGATATTTGTAAATTCTCCAGCTTTCCTTTTACATTTCCATTAACATTTTTCAAGATGTTTAAAACAATATACCTTGATTTCTTTCTTTCAAAGAAAATTAAGAGTCAAATGATGCTATCTGTAAAAGGTGATTTTCAATTTAACCTGTAACTCCCTTATATGTTAAAAATAAATTTCAAACTGTGCAGAGGCACTTAAAAAAAACTCTCAAACTCAAAACAAAAAAATGCCAAAATTATTTTCTTAATCTGCAAATACATTCATATGGAAAAATGAAAGGTTTTCCTGTCTTCATGAACAGAGACATGAACTATTTTATCTGAGCAAATGTATGGGAATGATGAGATTAGTAGATGTAACCTGCTAGATTTCCTCTTTACCTTCAGATTTTAAATATTCTTCAACCTTTAGCATAATTCTAAAATTACATCCTTTTAACAGTCACTTTCCATATATTTTTAACTTGACCCATTTTTTTCCTATCATGAATGACTCATAAAATAAATGTTACTATTTTTCCATTAAATTATCTAACCTGTTTCCCTTCCAAAGCTTCAACTGACACTCAGTGATTGTGACAGGACTGTTCTAGAACCTTCAAAGAGATTATTTCCTTTGGGTGGTTACCTCTTCAGGAGCAGAATATCTAAATCTTTGCTTTTTAATTTACTGATTAACCTCAGGGTGTTAGATAGCAGTTTTTTTAAAGGTTAATTCAAAGTCCTGGAGTTTGTTCTATTCCCAATGCACGATAAATTTTTCAGTCACACAGTTCTGACAACTTTGATGGAAATTATTTTTTGTTAAGACAAAAAATCTATTAATTTAATGAAAGATAATAATATTCATAAAGTGCTTGTTTAAAAACTATGTTTGGTACGATATGCTAGCTAGGTGATATTGGTATAAGTGTGCTTCTTTCTTTTTGATAACAAATTGTTTAATGAACTTTTCCACTGGAACTTTAAATCATCTATTTTTCCTTTCAGCTCCATTTACATAGTCTTTGCTGACACAGAGAGCAGTTGATGTGCAATTAGCTGTTCATTTAGGGCATCTTTGAACTTATCATCTTGCTATCTTAACAAGAGTTAAATGATAGAATAATTTTAAAAGTCAGTTTTTTCATGCTGTTCTTAACACTGGCAGTAACAAGAGAGGTACTCAGACTGACAACTGTGAAAGAATCCCCATCTTCAGAAGCAACTGTTTGCGATGACATTGAATCATGATGAATAGGTTTGATTTCTAAAAATTGTTATGGACATTTAAAACAAATGTTAATTACTTCTGAAAATCTATGCCTTATTATGAAGAGTCTAATGTGCTTCCTTGGAATTAAAACTTCTAACTCTCCATTCCTTTAATTTCTAACTGTGTATGTCCACTATGACCTCTATTACTCAGATGCAACTGCCAGGTTGAAAAATACAAATAATCTAATACATTGTAATCTTTCAAAGGCAACATTCATTTTTAGATTAAGAAGAGTTAGGTATTTTCATCAATTGTAGACACAGCATGTTATAAAATTCTGACCTTTTGTAACAAAATTGTATTGCTCTGTTTATTGGGAAGATCAGAAATAAAGAATTGTGGTAAGGTACTCGAGGGCTAGCAAATTGACATCTGGTTTAAACTAAAACTATAGGTTTTGACTCCCCAGTAATTTCTAATGAGAAACTGTATCTAAACAGTCTGTGTGGACATTGTGGGTTAGCATTTATATTTTCACTCTACCTGGCTTCTAAATTCTGTGTACCTGCTTTGACAATATAAATTGAATATTTGCATTTCTGTAAAATACGGAACCAGTAAAAAAAGATAAAAATCTTCCCTCAGTTAACTTTTTGATATGACAAAAAAAAAGAAAGCAGATAAAGAAGATGGACAAGGAGATGAAACTAAAAAGGTTTAGTAATATAAGATTGCTTACTTATTAGCTGATCTTACTGTATGAAAATCCTTTTGCCAATACGAGAGAGAAGGCACTGTGAGGGCTAAGACAGCCAACTGAAATTTCCCAGTATACACTGATTCTTTTTTTCCCTTAAATGTTGTTTGTTTTTTTTTTCCCCTGGTTTTCCATAACTTTAAATGATACCCTCCAATGAAGAGTAGGTGCCTTTTTGTACCGAAAGGATGAATACATAGAGTGATGATACAAGCAACTGTTACTGTCTCCATGGAGGTAATATCTCACAGAATAAGAGGTGAAAAGAGAGAAACTTGAAGGATACGTAAAGACTGGAATCAGGGGAAGGTCTTGGTTAAGCCTTTTACGTATTTTACTGTGTGTTTGCTTTTGTTAAAAGGTAAGTCTTCAGGGAGTATCTCAATAGCGTTAACAAAGTCCGGTCCCTTGTATGATTGATTGAGAAAAAGGCAGAGTCCTGCTTTGAATCATCCTCTGGAAGAACCTAACTTTATAGACTAAATTAGCAACTGAGAAGCCTTTATCTCTCTCCATTGACTATTAAAGAGGAAATGAAGATCAGTCTTTCTAAGCATAAATTAATCCTCAAGAAGACCTTTCATTTAATTGAATCATGCCTCTAGATGATGTCACATCACAGGATGGTTCTTCAACGATTCCTTAATGCAGGCAGCCCTGTGTGATAGCTGGCTCTAGGGACAAAGTTGCAAAGGTAGGTTGTAAAGGGAACAGTTAGCCAGATTTATCATGGATAGAAAGCAAAGGAAAACCCAGGATATTTCAAAGTGAGAACGACAGAGTTCTTTGGAACACAGGACTCATTTAGAAGCACAGGGATTTTCTTGCTCCAGATTGTCAAGCCTGTCTGCAATTTTATTCCAGCTGTGTAGACAGAAGTAGGCCTGTGAACATATTTTTTTCTAAATAACCAGTATTGCACTGAAAGAAATACAGAATTTGTATTTCCAATGGATCCAATCAAATATAAATTAATCACATAGGTTTATGGCCAATATTTTCAAGACAGCTGATATCTTAAATATGTGTTCAATAAGATTTTATGAACTTGGAGCTGTGTTGATGTAGGTTTTGTTTTCCTACATGTTTGAAAAGTTTAAAAAGCTCTGCGTTGGAGGTTGTTTTCTTCTGAGACAGCTGGAAGCAGATGCATTTCTAGTCAGTAACACAGATATTTGGAAATGAACTGAACATGCACTCCATTGCACAGAGAGGTGAAAGCTGCTTTCAGGTGGCAGTGATTTTCCTCCAGCAGCACTCGATTCTGCATTCATATGAAAATACAGGGGTAAATGCTTGATGTCCATAACCATTTTCCTTAATTATCTGTGTCTCTGAGACAGATACAAAACTTTTAATACATATTTTTCTCTGTTAGTATATCCTGTCAAGACAGTCACTGATGACTTACGTTCAGAAAATAAGCATTTCACTAACAGCAAGATCACTTGCACAGATTTGTCCATATTTGGATGATCAATGTTACTGTAGGCAAGCTTTAAAGTGAAATAAATTCACCAGGTCATTGTATTGATTCACCAACCAAAATGTCCCGTGGACTACATCATTACTGGTAAAATTTGGAAAGTTTCACTTGCCAAACAGATACCCAAACCAGCCAGGTTGTAGTCAGGTGTCCCAGCATATCAGGCTATGACTTCAAGCCACCTGCTGTGGGAATCAGAAGCAAAATGTCAAGCCTGCAGCACTTGAGGATCCTGGTTTAGACTCATGGCTCTGCATCAGCTGGGTCTCCCCGCCGCCCAGAAGTGAGCTTCTCTTTCTGACCGGGAACAGGGTTGCATTCTGACATCTTGAAGTGCTCCTATTGCTCTTTTCTGCGCAGTTCTACCAGCAAGGTAATTTTGTGCCAAGAGAATAAACTCTCACAATATAAGTTGAGTTCACAGCTATTTGGAACACATTTTTACCTATTTAAACTCTTAATTGAACAGGAGACATAAACACTACAAAATGGGGATTTATATACTATTGATAATAACTATCTAACAAGTAAATCACGTTTCAGTTTTAAAATGTGTAAAGGATATAACTAACGGTCGTAAAACTTAATTACAATTATTTCATTGTGGGACTTTTTATATTATGCATTTTTTTGTGTTCCTCAATACAACCCTAATTTGCTTATAGTAGGATGTTTGCGCCTTCACCAGTAGGAAAAACATTGTAGCAAACTAGAAAATTATTATTTTAAAATGAAAGTTGTGGTGGGAATTCAAAACCAGACATTGTTCTGCTCTAAAACTCTTCTTTAAATGGCGTGGGGGTAGGGTGGGGGTGGGGAGTTGCTATTTAGCACAAAAGTAAATATAATCCTACAACAAATCTCAAGTGAAAATTTCAGTTATTAGTAATGCTTATACTTATGGTTGTATCATGAACTTTCCCTATTAATGTCTCAATCTGACTGGAGTTGATCAGTTAATCCAATTGTTTAACCATGGATAAAACTGGGAAGTCTTGCACATCAAAAAATTGTCCTCCTCTAAAGAGACAATGCTCATGATTAACTAATTAATGAAGATCAATCCATTGAAATTTTGCACAATGACATTTTCTGAGTTTATTTACAAACATTGATTTGTTTATCTACTTCAGACATCTAATGACCACTCACTTTTTAAGTAATTAAACAGCATTTGAATAAAGGAAGTAATCTTTAGACTATGAAAAGGAAAAGAGTGGGTTCAATTCCTGTTTCTCTGATATAGAAGATACTCACTGAAATCTGGATATGTTTGTATGAGTGTAACTGGGAAAAATAAGACAATATGTTACAAATAATGTATGTAGAAAGGAGGAATATAATGTGATATTTAATTCTTGGATATTTTATTAGATGTATTCCTAAGCCAAAACAAGAGCTGTGACAAAGACCATATTAACAGTAGCAATCTGTCCCATTTGTAAATTCATATGTTAATGTTTGTATTACAGACAATCACTTTATTTCTCAATATTAAAAGTTTTATAGTATATATTTAACAAACTTTATAAAGACTATCTATCAAAGCTCCTTCTGGACTATCTTCTCTTTTCACAGCAGCCACAAGCCACTTTTTAACAATTTATGAGCAGAAAAAACAAAGATAACAAAACCTAAGTGTATCTCAGTGGAGATCAGTAAAAGTTAGGGTAGTGCAACAAACATGACATTGAACTAAGTACAAATTCAAGTGGTTACATGCTGGGAATACTTAGAAATACACACAAGAAGTACTTCAGTCATACTTCAGTCTCTACTAAACTACCCTTAATAGTGGTGGAAGTACCCCCTTTGGTATTACTGTAGGTACCAATTCCCATACAACTGGAATAAAAATAATTATTGCTAACATGAAGATAAACCATTCGCAAGCAACCATTCACAGGCACATCAAGCAACAGTGTTCTTATAAAGGAAAACAATAATGGCATGAAACTCTGTGTTCACATGTCCAATACATGATTCAACTCATCTTAATACAAATATCAAAACCAGGTGAAGTGAATTAATTCTAAAAGTATCCAGCTTGGATTTAGACATCCAAAATCAGGGAAGATATTTCCAATCCTATGTGATTTTGAAACAAGTTCTGTTTAGGTTGTTCCTGTTGCTGAGTATCTACCAATGCTTTCTTCAGTCATGAAATGTTTTGTCCTCATGGGTAGGATACATCTCACTTAACTTTAGACAACTACAGTTGAACTAGTTTGCAATACTCCCTTCAGAGTTAATAGAGATGAATAGGTGTCTTGAATCAGACTCACTGTCTATGAAGACAGTCTGGACAACTCATCAAATGTAGACACCCTATTTCACTTATTTGAATCTTAAAATACATTGCTAATTGTAGATACAATGTTTTCAGTGACAACCAAAGACATCTCTCTTTCTCACTTCTTATTTCTCACTATATTATGAAGATACTTTGCAGTCCTATTAAGAGTGATTAAATACTAGTTTAAGTAGATAATCAATGTCTGCTAAGACAGATCACCTTATTAAAGAGAAATTTAATTTTAGCCATTTCCAAAAACTGGGAGATAGTATAGAACAAAAACTCAGGGCAGTTCATCAAGGTCAGGTTCAGAAAGAAATGTATCAGATAAAGCAAGAGCAGAAATAACCACACACAAACAGTTCAAGTAAAAGTAAAAATCACAGATGCAGGGGTAATAAAACACAGGCACAGCAAGACTATATTTTACGAATCTCTTGTTTAACCTTAAATGACCTCCTGACTCTGCACTTAAATTATCCAGAAAGAAAGAACATTTACTTCATTATAAGAGGGATTTTTTTTGCCTTTGTTAATGATAAGACCTATACTGAGAAATAATGAGTTACTTCAGTTGTCTGCTTAAATTCCAAGTGTTTTCTTCCTTTCTGACTAATGGAGGCTCCACTTTTCTTCCTTTTTTATGACTTCATATATCATCGGATCTATTTCTTTAATGATGCTAAATTGATGGGACATTTTACCACCTCTGATTTACAGGTGACTCCAGAAGAAAACTTTCTAATGATCCCTAATCTGTATTTTAAAAGCATACACCAAATGATAGGTAAGAATTAGGGCATCATGAAAATGGACAAAATGTGAAATTTTCTTTGCTCATAATCCTTGTGGACATTAATAATACTGCCAAGGGAGACCTTGAGCAGATAAAGGGTGGCTCTAGGGGCTAACATGAAAGGTATAGCCGCTCAGACAGTATCCTCCTTTATCCTAATGGTCAAAAGGAGAGGAATGGATCACAGAGGATGCGCCAGAAAGTCAAATCCCAGCTGCTCAGCTGGGGGTCACTGTCAGGTCTTTGTCTCTCTGACCATTGAGCCCTCTTCAAGGGATGAGAACTTCTGCAGAGAGAAGAGACAAGATCATAGAATCATAGAATCATTTAGTTTGGAAAAGACCCTTAAGATCATCGAGACCAACTGTTAACCTAACACTGCCAAGGCCACCCTAAATCATGTCTTTTAAATACCTCCAAGGATGGTGACTCAACCATTTCCCTGGGCAGCCTGTTCCAATGCTTGATAATTCTTTCAGGGAAGAAATTTTTCCTATTATCCAATCTAAACCTCCCCTGGCGCAACTTGAGGCCATTTCCTCTCGTCCTATTGCTTGTTACCTGGGAAAAGAAACTGACACTCACCCCACTACAACCTCCTTTCAGGTCATTGTACAGAGCAATCAGGTCTCCCCTCAGCCCCCTTTTCTCCAGGCTGAACAACCTCACTTCCCTCATCAGACTTGTGCTCCAGACCTTTCACCACCTTTGTTGCCCTTCTCTGGACTCGCTCCAGCACCTCAAGGTCTTTCTTGAAGTGAGGGGCCCAGAACTGGACACAGCACTCAAGGTGCGGCCTCACCAGTGCCGAGTACAGGGGGACGATCACTGCCCTGGTCCTGCTGGCCACACTATTTCTGATAGAGGTCAGGACGCCATTGACCTTCTTCGCTACCTGGGCACACTGCTGGTACATATTCAGCCGGCTGGTGAACAACACCCCCAGGTCCTTTTCCACCAAGCAGCTTTCCAGCCACTCTTCCCCAAGCCTGTAACGTTGCATGGGGTTGTTGTGACCCAAGTGCAGGACCTAGCACTTGGTCTTGTTGAATCTCGTACAGTTGGTCTGGGCCCATCGATCCAGCCTGTCCAGATCCCTCTGTAGAGCCTTCCTACCCTCAAGCAGATCCACCCAATAAAGGCAGGAGGCAGATTATCTTTACCAGCAGGATTGCTGACCTAGTTAGAAGGACTTTAAACTAGGCTGGGCTGGAATGAAGGCCAAAAAAAACCCCAGGAAAATGGGGGAACAGAGGTGAGGGGAAGCTCACTGGGGCAGCGTGGTGGAAAAGGGTCTCACAACCGCCTTGAGAGGGCAAGGTGACTGTGAACTCATCTCAAGTGCCAGTAGCCTATGAAGTAAACAAAAGAAATTAGAAGTCTGTACACAACCGCTGAGCTCTGATACCACTGGGATGAGAGAGATGTGGCAGGACAGCTCCATCACCTGGAGTGTGGCAATAAATGGATATGGACAGGCTCTTACACGAATATAGGTGGAAAAGACAAGCAGTGTGGACTGCTCCAGACACAAAGGAGCAACTATGGAGCATGGGCCTCTGCTATGGAGCAGCCTATTGAGAGCTTATGGTTCAGGATCAGAGAAGAGCTTGTATTGGATCTGGTTGGGAAGGAGTTAACTTTGCCCATAGTAGCCCCTATAGTGCTGTGCTTTGTATTTGTAGCTAGAATAGTGTTGATAACACAGCAGTGTTTTGGTTACTGCTGAGCAGTGCTGTACAGCACCAAGGTTGTCTCTTCAACAGCCTCACCCCAAAGGCCAGTAGGCTGCGGGTGGGCAAGAGTCTGGGAGGGGACACAGCCAGGACTGCTGACCCAGACTGATCAAAGAGATATTCCATACCATATGTAGTCATGTTCAGCAATAAAAGCTAAGAGAAAGGGGTGGGGCATTCATTATTAAGGTGTTTGTCTTCTGGAGCAACCACTATACGTACTGAGGCCCTGGTGCCCAGGAAGTGGCTGGACATCACCTGCTGATGGAAAGTGGAGAATAAATCTTTTTGCTTTCTTTGTTTCACTGTGTGGCTTTTGCTGTTCTTTATTAAACTGTCTTTATCTCAATCCATGAGTTTTTCATCGTATTTTCTCTCCCTGTCCCACTGAGGAGGGGCAGTGATAGAGTGGCTTTTTTGGCGCCTAGTTTTGGCCCCCGAGCAGCCGGTGAAGGTTAACTGACCGCAGAGCCAAAAGGCGAGACACTGTGGTGGGAATCTCATACAGTCTAAGCAAATCAAGAAGAAAAAGTGTATAATGTTTTACTAAACCATGAGAAATAGTGTCCCATCATAGGCCCTGGTTCTCACAAATGTTGAGGAGTTGTCTGGATATGCAGTAATCACTGGAAGCCTTGGCTATGGTCACTATGAAATAGAGGAGTTTAAGATCCTGGGAAGAGTTAGGAAACCAAGTAGCTGACTAAAAAACTGGACTTCAGGTGAGCTGAGTGACAGTTTCATTTAACTGGTAGGTAGTGGTAGTGGTAGCCATTGGAGGATATCTTGAAGGACAAAGGAGACCTGGAGAGTTTGTTAGTCTCCAAGGACAGGTTCCCCAAGGCACAAGAATGGTTCACCCACATTTGCAAGCAGAAAGGAAGGCAGAGCAGGAAGCCAGCTTGGCTGACTGGGGGATTCCTGCCTAAGCCCATATCAGAGAGAATCCTAAAGGAGAGATGAGCTTCAGAGGAGGAGGGTAAAAGCTTCACCTCTCCCATTTTCTGGGATTAATGATGACATTTATGCACAGTATTTAGAGTGCAAGTAAATGTAGATGAAAAAATGCAGTACTTCCCATGTGTTCTTGTATCTACCCTGTTGGTGTGCATCTACCTGAGTGATTTAGCTCACGGTAAGAGTCTTTTTTGATGAAAACACCCTTGTGGCCTTTCTTGCTGCATGTTCAGAGCACCTACATGCATCTCAATGCACTGATGCTCATTTCCTTTGTGTGTAATAAAGTCAGAATGTGTGCATTTCAGTGGCATGTAGCTAGAAGTACTGCTGACAGGGGCACAAGGTACAGAAACATGATATGGATTGTATCAGTGCTGAGGTCTACCAGCACTGTCTGAGGGCACATGATTTTGCTACTCTTCCATAGGACTTGAGATTTTCAAAAGGCCAGAAAGGAGATCAGTCTTTTGCCAATGTTTTGGCATTTTGCATGAGACAAAGCATTATATATAGCTATCACTTGTGCTTTCCCTGGTTGTATTTTTGAAATTCATCATTACTCTGCATTCAGTACTGTCAAATTTCATTTCCCCAAATTCTCACCTCCTGTGTACCTCAAAGCCTTGCAACTTCTACATCTGCAATTAGATGTGGCAGCAAATGAAGAAACAAAAATCAGGAAGGGAATCTCTCTGGTGCCACCCAGACACCACCTGAGGTTCTCATGCCTGTAAACCTTTCCAAAGAGAGAGTGTTCAGGGGTAGCGGGAGAAGGGAACACAGCTCACAGGGTAGGATGCCAAAAATGCCAAACAACTGACTGCCATAGGCTACCTGGAAACAGATGCCGCCTAAAATATATAAGTAAGAAGGCTGTTTTTCTAAAGACAAGGGATGGCATACATGACGAAAAATTTTAGTCCACAACTTCCCTACATATTTTGGTATAGATTGCCACAGCCTCTGACACTTTTAAATGACCTAAGGTAAAATTACAAAAATAGCCACCTTTTTGTCTCTGACCTTTGTATTATCAATGTTAACCTAGAACATGGGTAGAAACTTTTAAAGGGTGAGAGGTGGAAGAGCAATGGTTTTTTTGTACCTGGTTGCTGTTCCTATAACTTATTTCTACAGGGAGATGTATCCTACCTCTGCTACCTGCAGAACTACCACCTTTACACAGAGTTCCATGATACAGAGCTGCATTAACTGGTGGACTCATTTCTTTTCAATCCCATGTACAACTGGGACAGAAACTTTTCTTTTGTGAGTTTAATGCTTGGAATAACAGTATG
The DNA here is from genome assembly GCF_000690535.1 of Cariama cristata. Lineage (NCBI taxonomy): Eukaryota > Metazoa > Chordata > Aves > Cariamiformes > Cariamidae > Cariama > Cariama cristata. The sequence goes on along the minus strand of NW_009636657.1, from coordinate 2,630 downwards.
TTATTTGAATAATACCAGAGCCACAGACTAATGTGGCCATATATGCACTAGAATACTGGTATCTCCTTCTTATTCCTCCCCCCCACCCTCAACACCTCCCTAATTTACATCTTTATTTCTGCGTACTTTAGTTATGTTGTTACCAAGAAGCAGACTGTGTCTGCTTTTAGTAGGCAGAGGATGAGAGAGGCGGATTTTCACAACAATCAGGCACACAGAATGATTTTTCATAAAGTTACCAAAAGGAAATATTTGAACACATTTTTGTATCATTTATGAGTAAAAGCATGTCGAGCAATAGACAACTATGGTCTGTTGTCCAACAAGTGAATAAAATAGAGGCAGATGGCAACACATTAACTCTAACATGTTTATTCCAAGGCACCCAGCGCCAGCTGCGCTCACCAGAACTTCGCAATATTAACTTCCTTCTCCTTCATTGCCACATGCCATCTAGTGACTTAACGCTGAATCACCCACCAAATGCTATTAAAACTGACTGGGAATTACAGCGTATCACGAGGACAATCTTGTTTCTGCATCCTTAAGGATGTAACACTGGCCATGGAAACAGCTAAAGGCACAGCATGAAGCATAGCTTTACTTCTGAGTGCAATTTCTTTCACAGATCTCCAAGGACAAAGAAGCAAAACTAAAAAATAAGATGTGTCTGAATGATCCAAAATTTTTCTTCCATTATTTGTGCCCATGAAACGGAAACAGTAACAGAGATCAAGTCATTCAGACATTAAAATATAAAATGAAATCATAAAACAGCATGTTTGCTAAAAGATCAATCAATAAATTCAGTTAATGTATAAAATCAACAAACATTCCCTTCTTCTTACTTAGTCTTCTTAAACATTTTACTTTTTTATTTATCTCCATATATTTCCAGATTTTTAAACATTATGTTTTAATTCATATGAGTTCTGGGGTTTTATATTTTTATTTTCTAAGGGAACACAGAAGTGGAAGAGAGCACCTCTTTCTGACTGTGATCTAGGGCCATGTTACAGAGATGTTTTAATTTTTGAACACAGCATCACATTTCTTACATAGAATAGTGAGAGTATGGTCTTTATCTCAGAAATTAGAGATCTGTAAGACATTATTTTAACTGCTTTACCAGTAACAGCAGCCCTAGAAACTACTAAATGATGTAATTGTAAGAGCTTTAAAATCAAAACTTTTGTGCTTGATCAGGCACTTCTAAGAAGAAGAGATGTGGTGATCTCTGAGGATTCTTCCTGCTTAGGAAACAAAAAACCAAACAAATCAAAACTATGGGTTACTCATGATGCTTATCAAAATACTGTGTCTGCTTTCTCTCGAGCGTATTTTGATTGAACACTGTCTGAGAGGTTCTTCATTACACAGGCAGTCCAGACATTAGAGATTCAGCATGACTTTATGTAATGCAGATCAGAAAGCATTTGATGGCAACTTAATATTTGAAATGCAATGAATAATTCACTATGTGGATCCAGAACATCATTCTCTAACTTGCTACGTTAATAAAATTAAACTGCAAAGAAGTATCATCTCAAAACAAAACAGGATACCAGACCAAATCAAAATGACATTTATCATACAAGACCGTTAAAAGATCTTGTAAAGGAAGACTGCAATGTATTCTCTTTTGAGGGAGGATTGCCGTGCTACTGGTAACACAATAATTATGCCACGTTTGCCCGTAGATTTTTTTTCATCTGATAACTCTTGACCTGTTTCCCCAGAAGAAGAAACTTCCCCTAATCGGCATCAGGAAAGATGAAGTCAAACAAAACAAAGACTCTGTTAATGATTTATCTGTTGCCTTATTCACCTGGAACTGTACAATATTCAACACAGCCTGCCTTTCAACAAGATTTAGGAATTCAAATCTGAAATATATTTCCTGCTCTGTGGATTTTTTTTTAAGGTTCATACATAGGATGACTCCACAGTTTTAATGGTATAAAGTATTCCCTCACTTAACAGTTCAATGCTTACAGAGATTTCAGGCTACATTCAACAAGCAGCGGTATCTATAATCCGTGTCAAGCTCAAGTGTAAATGCATTTGAGAATTTGGTCACTTGGTCTGTTTGTACCAGACAGGACCAATCAAAATTTCTTTCATTATAGTATTTAAACTCCAGTCTTCCTCACTTATGAAGTCTAAGATTTACAGACATAGTTCAGACATGTAATTCTGAGATTAACTGAAAAAGTCACAAATGTCTGAATAGAGAGCATGTTTGTAATGCCGATATCACATGAAAACAAACCTGGACTGGTGCTACAGGCCTGGGCTGGTGCTTCATCAGTGTTTGACAAAAGACAGAGCAGGGGAAATGCAGTTTTGGGTAGGCTTAGGCATTGATAGCAAACATTCAAAATGCTCTTTTAATTCAGGGGCTAAGTATTCTTCATGACTCTTGGTTCTGCTTCAGACTGTCATGGATATCAGCCTTGATAAATGGGAAGATGGGAGCAATTCATTCTTCCTAATGCTGTGCACTACAGCTGACCTCAATCTCTCCTGAGAGTTCCCAGAGTCTGCTGAATTTATTGGTACAACCTATGGCTCATAACTAAAATTTTGAAATAATTTTTTACTGCAATTTAAATATATTTAAATATATT
>NW_009636656.1:45183-79046 GCF_000690535.1 Cariama cristata | reverse complement strand
GCGTACAATTTTTGCAAAGCAGATGGGCGATTCCTCAGTGTGCCTCAGGCCGGCGATTGTGAGCGTAATTAAGAAGGGGAAATGTCCAATGTGAGGCCTATGTGAGAGACATACTAAAACACTTAGTGTGCGGTGCATCCTGGGGGTTGTATTCCTCAATGACCTTTTTAAAGAAATATGTTCGAAATCTCTTCTCAGAATCTGTGCGAAGGCACAGCTGTTTACAGATGTTAGCCAGTACTTGGAATTATATTACCGACTCCACTCAGTGGCAAACAGCTCATTTCCCATTCCATCCGCGTAGCAACTGGAAATGTAAATTTAATGCTGCTCTTTTTCAGCTTTCACTAGAGATACAAAACCCCACACAGTTTCAAGGCAATGTGGGAGGCTGTGGAGCTGGGACGAAATGTTGGAACATCCCAAGCACTTTCAACCTCCTCTAAAGCTAACAAGCAGAACTACATCTTGGTGAGTTAGTACTAAGCTACAAGTAAAAAATACAATTGAAAATACATTAACAGCTGCCAATGGCAATTCCAAGCAAGATTTAGGATCTCTGTTTTATTAATGTTATGTAGTTCACTTGCCAAATACATGAAAGAAAGGCTATTTTCCAATTTAAGGATGAGTGAAATACAACCGTGGAAGATAACATTTTACTCTGCTTTGCTCTTTGCACGCATGCACTTTTTTCTAGCAATAACAGCGTTGCCAAGAGATGAGAGACAAGTAGGGGGGGGGGGGGGGGGGGGCGTGGGGATTACTCACACATTTGTTTCAAGTAATCTCACACAGCAATCCTACAGAACAACTGGATTGGCACAACCGCTGGGCAGGAGCAGAGCTCAGCATCCAGCAGCATCAACAAGCTTTTCTGCCAGAACATGCTTAACACAGAATTACACTCTCAGTGAGTACTTTCATTACTGATTAGGTTCCTGTGTCTTCACAAGCACATTCCAGTCATACTAACTTCAGAAAATGTCTGGCCAGTCAGCACAACCTTGTCTAGCAGCAGAAAACATGGCATCCGCATAAAGTTTGTCCATAGTAGAGAGGGGTAAAACGCAGGCAATGAAGGTGAGGAATGTCCCTAACTTAACATGCCTGCACTGCTCCAGAAGCCTCAGTGCTTCATGTAAGCAACAGATAGTTCCTAAAGGTGTGCCTCCAAAGGAGGCAATACTTTGTCCAGTATTTTCTCCTCCTGTTTTTTTTAGTTATGAGATGAACTGAATTAAAAGTCTTAGGCCAGATGTCCCACTCCCACATTAAAAGTTATGGGAGACACTTTTTCATAAAAATGCATCTATGAGAGGCTTCCTTAGTAATCTTACCCTGTTAGGGGAATGGATTGTTGTCCTTGTCCTGGGGCAAGCTGCTCTGAGAAGACTGACACTGGACACATGGCTGCTCTGTGTGCCTCCCCTGATCCACAGCCTTGGGACTCTCCTTGCAGGCCCGTATCATGATGTTTCCATGTCTGACACCAGCCCTACCTATGGCTGCAGTCACAGGTTTTTTCAGTGAACGCTTACGCAGCTACAGCACTTGACACTGTAGCAGCCTAGCACTTTCCGAACATATAAAGGGTATGGAGGAATACAGATAAAGTACTTCCTCCTGTGCATCATCTCACCCCAGGAAAGGAAACAATTTCTCACAGGGCTTCAAGTAAGAAAAAGGTGTGGCCTACAATTAACTGAGGCCACAAATACAAACGTTTTGATAATTACTTCAATGCATAGATAAATGTTTCACTGCTAACACCTGAAACCTTGACATTGCATGACACATTTTAAAATCAGTCTCAGAGTGACAAACAACCCAAAGGAGAATATATAGCTACTTTGGGAAGCATTAATGTGTCCAGCAGATCTCAGTAGAGCTCATATATAGCTGAGTGAGCAGGAGTTCACTCAAGTGAGTGTCCCCCATCTGTTACAATGCAGGACCAGCACCCAATGATCTCTGTAAAGCTAAAACCAACCAAACAAAACCAGAAAATGGCAAGGTTTAAGAGTAGTTAACTCTTTCTGATGCTATCCGCAGGGACCCTGAATTAGCAATTGTCTTTATGTAGAAGCTTTTGCTTCTGATAAGCATACCCACAGAATCCAGATTTCTAAGAGCAGATGTTACTAGAATGGCAGGACAGAATTATTCTTTAACTCAGGAGAAGTCTCATCTGTTGGAGAGCTAGATTAAATAGAAAAGTTTGAAAATTAATCTCCCCATTGTGTCACTGCAGGGTAGATCTTTCTTTCCATTCTTACTTCCAATCTGAAAAGTTCCAAATGGTTCACAGAGCACCACAGACACCACTCAGCCTGCTCTAGGGAATTCTCCCATTGCTACTAAAGTTTGGCTCTGTCCTGCAAGCAAAATCCCAGCTCCTCCATGACACTGCCTACAAGATCTTGGCTCACTGCATTTCCCTTCTCTACCCTACTTGGGAGTGCCAGACATCCCCAGCGCTGAGCACTGCTCAGTTCCTCTCAGAGGAGACATCTGCCTCATCCCCCAGTAACCCAGAATGCAGGAGACAAACAGGTGCCTCCTTGCAGCCTTTTTCATGCCCTCCAAAAGTCCCAGCAACAGAGTACAACAGGCAGCACTTCTGCAGTGAACTAAATGTTCCTCACAGGCACAACCAGGGAAAATCCAGGACAGTGGTTAACATGAGGAACAACTGAAGACAGACTTGGGACTTTCTTTGAGGCAATCCTTTTTGTTTACATAGACCATGGAAAAGTCAAGTTTTCTTGAGCATAGTTTTTAAAAAGCAGGAGGTATTTTCTTTGCTCAAAATTCAAAGCGACACTTGACTGCACTAAACATAAACATGTTTTTAGCATTTTATTAGGCAAGCTTCTTCTATTGTCACTATGACTAGTCCTATCTTACTGTCATCTTTCCCCTGTTATTTATTAGTGCTGCATTTCATACTCATGTACATGCACATACATCCATCTACTGACACAAAATGCAACAACGCCTCTACCCACCTTTGGATCTGCTTAAACTGACAGTGAAGCCACATGGTACACTAGGAACTACCTGTAAGTATTCTCAAGAAAATACAATTAAATAAAACAACAAAACTAGGAAAGAAAAAATACAGCAAGTCCTATAAGGGTGTTCAGACAAGAACTTAAAGTAATACCTTGTTTCTTTTCAGGTTACCATTTGTTTTGCACTACATTTAAATACTGAAGAATGCTGGCAGGAAAAACGTTTATCTTGTTATTATTCTAGTGTTTCTCTAGGCACCATAAGACAGTCATTCTCCAGCAAAACTTCTGCAAAGATAGGCTCTGGTGATAGAATGCATTTAAAAATGATGGCCAGATGGTGGCACAGTAAACACCCTTCTTTTGAAGGGCTGTAGGTGTCTATTACAAATATTCCATATGCGTATCACAGAGGATGAGACACATAGCTCCTCACACAGAACAGCCACCTCCCAAAACACATGTCAGCAGAGTATTTACTACCAAATCCAGGAGGAGTTTGTAATTCTAACATTGTCCCCATTAATGAGAAAAATGTCACTATACAAAAGCTTTTTTTTTATTCCTCCTTCTTATCAAATCCTTCAAACAGCTGATAACTAGCTTTTATAGATTGGAGAGTCAGATAGAATTCTGAATCTATTATTTTACTAAAACCCCAGGGGTCCACTTATCACCTGAAAACCATTTTACATGGACAATTTGACTTTCATGTGGAGTGTCAGAACATACCCTAGATGGAAATCTAAAATAAATTATATGGAATACTGCCTTCTTTGTGCTGAAATTTATCGGTCCCACACTACAATAATTTTGAAAATTGTATCCCTTAAGCTACAGTGCTGAGATATTATTAACTGCTTGAACTGAAAGAGCAGTTCTGAGTTGCTGCTATAAAGTCTATGGACAGAAACTAATTTCTATTGAACCACATACTTATCTGAAGCTGTTTTCCACCATTCCAAGCTGCCAACTTTATTTTCTTCCAGAACACGCTGCCCATTTTATTACTGTCATTGTCGTACGCACTGTCACCTCAGTAAATCTGATCCAGAAGCTAAGAATGCGTCTAAGCTTCTGCTAATATGGTTGCCTGAGATAATCACACCCAAGAGAGAGGAAGGGAGAGAGATCCCCTTGTACCTCTTATCTTCCTAACACAGGTTATTTTCCTCACTAAGCAAGCCTCCAGTCTCTGAAATGCATCTCTGTGATATATCACAAGATAAAGCAGATCTATTTCATGGCCCACACTTTCTTAATCACTTCTATTGCCATACTTTTGAAATAAAATTATTTGATAATGTGTTGATGTTTGGTGAGTGCTCCTTTTACATCTATTAATACAATTTTTAGAAACCACCCAACTGACCACAGAGCCTAAAATCTTTATAATTGAGAAGATACTGAAAATGTTAATGATCCAGCTGCTGGGTGACTATTCTTTGAGTAGAAATTCCCAGCTAGGCAGAAAAACCTCCTTTAGGCATAACACGTAAGACACAAGAATGGAGCCCGAGGATAAAAGTTTATTTCCTGCATCTAGTAACCTCACAAGTCTGGACTACAACAGCTAAAATATTACAACACAACCAGGAAAAAAAAAAAAAAAATCAGAATCCTAGTAATAAACTTTACTGCCTCATTTTCATTCAGATAAATTAATAGCCTTTATAAACTGAAAGAAATTGCTGAAAAGGAAGTTCTGACCTGCACATTCAAGTTTCTAGACAGCACTACTTTCACTTTTTCTTTACTAAACAGCGGCAAGCATCTCCAAGAGGCATTCAGACTAATGACAATTCACTGTGGCCAATGAATCTCTCCAAGTAGACAACCTATCACTTCTGGCAATGGCATTCAGCTCAGTAAGGCCTTTGCCAAGCAGGGATTTGAAAATCAAGGTTGGCAGGTCTCTTCCAAACCCTTTACTGCCTGGTTCTCCAACATCTTCCTTTATGTTAGGATGTATCTAAGAAGCAGCAGAAACCTGTCAGTAAATGAACACTCCATTGCAAAGTCACAGTCACATCCTTTCAGGGAGGGAAGGGACTAGTTGACTGGAACCCTGTGTTTGCTTTCTCTCATGCTAGTTGACTTCCCAAGGGTATTCCTCAAGGATCTGGAGGAGCTCTGCCAGCTTGCCTGGGAGTGGTAGGGATCTGTTCTGCAGAGCTTGGCTTTGCTGGTGCCTAAGCTTGCTCTGAGTATTGGTGTCGGAGCCATGCCAAACAGTGTAACATCCAAGTTCAGCAATTAGATTATTACTATGTTGAAGCCAGTTCATTATTAAAATCATCTAGAATTATACTTCTACTGAAATAACTATCCTATTTTAAAGAATTTGTGCAGTGAGCTGGAACAACTGGGATAAAATGGCATATATAGCTTTAGCTTTCAAACACTTGGTTTTTGTTTTGACCAAGCATCTTACTTGGTCAGTGGTAGCCTATGTCAGGCAGAAATTTTAGAAGCATGAACTTATTTTAAGTAGAAAAGATAACCTGGGAAAACTATTTGGGACAGTAAAAGTAATATCCCTCTGTCTGCTTTAATTATATCCTACTATTTATTAAAGTGACTAGAGCAAGTTAGCAGGACTTTTTCTGTCTTATCTAAACAATAAGGAATTCCCTCGCATCACAAATTCACAGTACTGAAGATAAGGAAAAGTGCCAAGTTTGGAGTTGTCCACTTGTATTGATAAATATTTCGAGCACTTTTAAGTTTTGGAATTATATTCCAAATGTTTTGGAATCTATTTCTACAAATGATAGCTTAATTAGCTCAAAAGAAGAAATTCCCAATTTCATAGTGGGCACAACTGATAGAGCCTGAATCTGGCCGGAACTGTGATCAGGTATCAACATGCAGCAGCTCAAAAAAGTTACACAAGCTGACCTTAATATGTGTACTATCAGGTTTTCACTGTAGAAATATATATTTTTCAATATCCTTTTCTGAGCAGAAATCATGTCATTTATATGCAAATCAGACTATATTCTGCAGCTGTTTCTTCTGTGCTGAAGCCATGGGAATTATTTGCACTTAATAAAGGCTCATAAATAGATTTTGTCTCTAAATGGGTGGGGGAGCCGCAAATATATCATAGCCATTTACAGTTACAAGCATTTTTTTATTTTGAAAGTTATATGAATCCTTTAATAGGAAGTTTCACAGTTACAAAAGAAACATAGTTTCATTTATATAAACAAAATACCCTTACAGCATTCAAAACAAAATGTTTTGCATTTTCCCCTGTGCTTAGCTATCTAAAACGTAAAAATTGCCATGTAGCGTCAATCAAAAGGACAGTCTGTATAATCATTACATGCTAGCTCCACATAGTATATGTTAAATACAGAAAGAAATTCCTTGCTATTGTATCTAGGCACTTTTATTATATTTGAAAGAACATATACCTTCTTTATACAAAGTATGTGCACTCAGTATTATCTACTACATTTCTGCAAAACGTGTAACATTTTCACACAGTACCAATCAGGTGTGCCCCGCAAATCCTGGCACATGGAAACAATCCATTTAAAAACCACAGGAGGACAGACTTAGGAACGCTTGAAGCATATCCCACGAGACTGGAATGAAAGTGTAGTATTTTAGTGTCGTAGGTAGCATACTAAAGTGAACTGGGAAACAACTCTCCCTAACTGGTATAAACTGTCTGGATTGGGACCTCTTGTTAAGAACAGGATATGCAAGCGCAGGACTGCAAGTTAACAGTAGCACAGCTTTTCCAGTCACTCCACAACCACAGGGAAAAGCAACAGTGATCAGCACCGCCTAGAGAAAGATAGGACACAAAAGGGCCCCAAGGGCCCCTGTCACTTAGGAGGATGCAATCCTTACCCCAGCCCACTCTATCTGAAGTACCTGTCGAGAGCACATGGAGACCAAGAGTTACAACACTGGGAGAAAAGCGAGGACTTGGACAGATATACACTTTTATCTCATACAGGCTTAAAGAACAAGTGACAGAAACATGGTTCAACCAGGGTGGCCCTTATCTCAGCTGAACAGTGGCAGCCAATAAACCACTGCCCTATCTGATATTTTTCAGTCAAGCTGAACTTCATCACTGCAAACTATCAGCACACTGTATGTTCCTCAGTTTATTCTCATCTAAGCCTTCAATAAATTCAATGTGTTGTTAGTTCTCTGCAGGAAGTGAATTTTACCCTGACTAGTAAGTACCTCCTTTTCTATTTCCTTGTTAAGCAAAGGAGCTAGAAAAAACCCAGGCATTCATAGATCTCATTTCATGGATATCATTTAAAGATTCTGTCAGTAAAACAATTGACATGATACTGCTCTCTTGCTTCTACATAAAAAGCAGAAGGGGTGACAAGAGGTAATGCAAGGTACCCTTTCTTTTAGAAGAGATACCACTGATTCTGTCATAATGATGCCTTGGAGAGTTATCATTTGTGCTCTACAAAATGACCGATTTTAACTATTTTTCAGGTGCATATTGGTTCCATATGGTGACTTCTGTTCATTCTTTTATGCTGACTGCCTTTAAGAGCACCAACTTTTATACCTCATATAACTATTCTGTGAAGGTATATCTAATAAAAAATACACTCAAATAACAAGAGTCTGACTTGTCGCAACTGCCGTTATTATTTTAACAATTACTGTAATGTTTAACCCATTAAAGTCTTCAAATACATGAATAAAGTCTACATAATTAAAATGATCATGAGACATGCTGCATACAATTAAAATGGTGTTGCAATACATTTACAGCATTCTATATGCTATAAACGTACCTTATACACAAATGTGTCTGGCAACATGTTTAAACACTATACTTATTTTTCTGCTAGCAATTTTTGAAGATCATGGTTTTTGAATGCATATTGCATTTTCTTCAGGCACAGATACGGTTGACCTCAGTTTATATTTTGAAACGAATATATGTGATAGGACAAGGAAGCATATAAGGAAGTTGAAGTTAAATTAAAAGCAGGTATGAGCATGTATTTTATTACAGAGAATCAGACAAGTAAGATAGTAAAATCTGACTTCTTGTCACATTGAATTTTCTTTCACTACTCCATTATGGGAAACAGTATTTTTGTAATATAAATTTTATAGAATCATCCCCAGACTAAAGTCTGTGGCATTCTGCTGCGTCCCCAAAGAATTACTTATACAATCCCACTGATTCAAACTCAAGCCACTCATTTAATGTTACAACTCTATGCAGAATTAAAAACAAGAATCCTTTCAGACTTCAACAACGTTCTTATGTATTTTAGTATGTATTTTGTCTATTGGTAGTAGCTTAGTGAAATTGTCTGACATTATCCTGTTGAATTTAATTAGTCTGTATTATCATCTGGGCAGCACCTGAAAGAAAGCTGCACATCTTTCGCTGCACAGAAATAAGACTATTCAACTTAGAAAAGTTGGATTCTTATGTGGATAAAAGAACTCAGGCGTCTCATGTGCACAAGAAAGGCAATATTCAGTGAGTCTGGCTGTGAATTTACAGCACACCAGCTCCTCCATGCTAACTCTATGTGGTCACTTTCATCATCGGTAATTTGGTGAGTTCCACCAGAGAGCAATTCATCCCACTTAAAATCTGAATCACCTTCTGACAGTGTCTGCCTCTTTCTAGTGACTACACAGGGAGTCCAGGTAAACTAGGCTTATCACAGTGATTCAGTTAAATGACTAAACTGACAGCTCTTCATAACTATGTCTATACTTACCTTTTGGGGCATGACCTTGGATTTTGGTCCCCTGGTCAATCATATAAAGCATGTGTGGAGAAACACCACTGTTCCTGCCTGGGAGCCATCCGATTTCCATGGAAATCAGAAGATGGTGATGAGCAGGAGGTAAACTCTGCATTCTAGAATCTTAACGTGACAAGGAACTGGGACGTAACTAGGATGTACATGACTATGACTGCTGGGCTAAACATAGCAGTAGTATAGTAATTCTGAGTTACCTCAGTTTGGAAGTCTGATTTAAAAAAAGTAATTCAAATTTGACTAGGTTTTTCTAATTCTACAGTCAGTTCGCTCTTTCTGCCTGTATTTGTTCTGAAGTATAGTCACTGTGTTATCTGCAGTTAATTATTAACCTACTATGGTTATCACTTTTGATCTTTCAATTATTATGATTTGCAAAATTGAACAATAACAAATGCTACCATATGAAAAGTCATTCCTTTTCCTGAGATAGAGAACACTCCAGCATATAAGTACTTCCAAATTGGTTTTCTGAAAGTGATTTAGACTTTAAAGAGTCATAGAGCTAATATGAATAATGAAGCAAAACAAAGATGCCAAATAGAGCACTTATCTCTAGAAAAATGTTTTTGCACCAAAGGTTCAATATTACTGTCAAGACATTGCAGTATTGAAAGATTTATATTCTGAAATCTGTGAAATGCTGTCAGCAGCAATAGCACAATTTTGTAATTTTCCATGGATGATAATAGGGTGCTGATTTCTTGTGAAAAACAGAGACAGGAAATGATCTTATAAACCATCTGCAGAGTACCCTAAATAGTCTTGAAAGTACTGAAATGCATTTGTTATCATGTGTTCTGACTATGGATCAAATTGGAAATTAAAGACTTTTAAAAATCGAAAGGAAAAAAACCTGAACACAGTATCAGAAAATTAATTGGCCTGAATCTTGAAGAAACCCAATAATAACTACTGAACTCCTGCACTGGGGAAAACCAAGAGGAAAATAAAATACCTGCCTGCAAGGAAAATTTTCTTTGAGGTAACAGTCTAAATATAAACTTAGTCCTATAAACTAACTAAAAACAACTGGTTATATTTAGACTATACAAAAATTAAGCAAAAATGGCAATAATGTCAATTACTTTCTAGATATTATGTAAACTACCAAAATATTTCACAGAAAAATGGAAATACAACTTCAGTATAGAAATGGGGCCAAAAAACATCTCAAAAAAGATACTTCCTTAGTACAGAGAAATAAACAGAAGCTTACTTTATTCATTTTTGTGAAGACCCAAGCACAATCAACTTCTACTACAGTTGCTACCTCACAGTTCAGAACCTTTAAAAAGGAGCTTCATGCAGACTAGCAGGAAAAAGTGCAGCATCTGCCATTAGAAGCATCCCTGGTTTGCAGATGAGCAACCAGCAGATGAGTGAGGTTTTGGAAAGTTGCAAGTTGTATAATCACAAGATTATATAAATTATATAAATGATATAATCACAAGATTCTATTAATTGTTTCCTTCATCTCCTATTTTCCATGTTTGAAGCTCAGCTTTGTGTTGCTGTGTGAAAGCTTTTGTCAAACTTGAAGAAACTGAGGAACAGCTCAATTAGTTGTTGCAAGCTAAAACCTCAGGGAAAGGCAGGAGACAAAGGCAATTAAAGAATGCTATGTAAATATGACCTATAAATTGGAAAAAAAAATTGTGTATTTCAAGCAGCAGGGAGGGAGTCAAGTGCTTAAACATCATCATCACATATGATTTTAGATGCCCTAGAGGACCTGGAACATCTCCATGTGGGAGACCCGTGCTCTTCTGGCATGGTAGACAGAGCTGAGGGAAGATTCTCTGGGGCACCTAAAATGACATTTGGCACTCTGCCTTCGTAAATCTCACCCTGACACAGAACTGGGAGACAACTAAGATGTACATGACTAGGACTGTTGGGCTAGACATAGCAGTAGTATAGTAATTCTAAGTTACCTCAGTTTGGAAGTTTAATTTAAAAAAAAATTGAGACAAAAAGAGATCTGTCATACTATCAACTTCCAGATGCAATGAAATATTCGAGGTACAGCAAAGCAAGTTATAAGCTTGGACCTGCTGGAATTTGCACAGTCGAAAAGATATCGAGTGGTGAATGTTAACCCTGCCTTGTGCTATGCCATTCTTTCATATGGAGAGACAGCTATACCAGAAAATAAGTCAAAAGCACAGGGAAACACTGGAGTCAAGTAAAATGTTATTAGCTGAGAAAAATAAAAGTCGGTAGTGCAGCAAAACATGGTTGCATTTGGTTGCACCATAAACAATGTTGCAAGAACAGACAGCTAAGGTTCCATGTCTGATTTTAACATTTTAATTCCACACACTTTGAATAATTAACAGTGATTTTAGGCAACGTCACGTATTTTTCCAACGGTTGAATTGCAAGATCTACTGTTCAAACACTACAGCTACAAGAAGATATCCAAATCCAGTGTTTGGCTGCCTAAATCTGTACTAGGACACATAAACGTCCATTTTATGACCTTGGGTGTCAAAGTGAACAACAAAACACAACTTTAGAATATTGTTTATAGATATTTTACAACTGGTTTGTTGAGAGTCTGGAAACACATTTGCTTGAAGGAAGCTACACTTTTTTATTAACAAGTTGATAGCACTGTCAAAAGAAATATAGTCTAGAATAACTCACCATTCTATTACTTTTACTTGTAAATCTAATTATTTTACTGAATCAGTGCTATGAAAAATTCAGCATTAGAGAAACTGAAAGACAAAACCAAAAAGCATTAAGAAATTTCTGAGGAGAGAGTCTTTCAATCGTTTAAAGAGTACTTGTGAGCAGGGCATGTAATAAACAGCTTACTTTCCCTTATGTGATTTTTACTTTATCTATAAAAGCACCCTTAGTTTGAGAACTACTATTCTTTGACACATTCCAATATTTTTCTTTGTAATCCTGAAAACAGCAAGGTCAACAAACAAATATTTAGGTACTTTTCCAAATAAGAAAATATACCTAGAATTCCATAAATTAGGCATGAATTTTGTTATTATCTACTCTGTGCAGCAATCTAGCTATTGGTAAATAGGTATACAACAGAAATAGAATTCTCTTAACTGGATTTGAAGGCTTCACTCTGTAAAAATGACGGCAACTTTTTTTCCCCAGCACTTACAATGTATTTTGTTTATATGTTTTACAAAATGCCATCAAATATTCCAAGGAAGGGTTTGACATCATTGATTTCATCATCAAGAAGATATCTAATGAAGATTAAGCAAACAAAAAAATTAAATTAGATATAGTACATCAAAAACCTATGAAATCAGGAACACTATACAAAGTATACAAACACTATACAAGACAAGCAAAAGAATTTTAAAGTATTTTCCTTTCTAAGAGAAGTTAATTGCTGCTATTATTGTGAAAATTCATCTTTTAAAAATGAACTTTATAAATTAACACATCGCTTAAAGGTCTGTGTTCGATGGACAACTAAGCACTGGAACACTGAGGCAGCAGAAAAACATACGCAACTTTTTATTACCTAGGATCCACTTCTTTTTCCTGTTCTTTTGCGAAAATAAAAAAATCCTCTTTCCTAGTGAATTTAGAAGAGTCTGAGATTATTTTTGAGATTGAAGAACACTGTACGTTTTTCAGCTCTTGTGAAGGGTTTGAATGCTTTTTTCCTTGTAAACTGAACTGCAATATAAATGTTAAAAAGTGTATATGGTTAAAATAACTAATCAAAAGAGAAACTGCCAGATTACTGTAGTATATAGTACAGATATTTATATTGATATTATGGTATTTGACAGGGACCAAGCACATGATAAATATAATTACATACTGGAAGATTTGCAGAATCACAATCAAATTGAGTAAATAGTTTTGCAGTCATGCTATATAAAGTAAATTCAAGTCCTAGTTCTTTGTATCATGAATATCACACTGAACACAGGATGCATGCGTGTTTGGACAACACGGAAAGGTTCAGAATTGAGTATGTCCAAACTGATTCATAAGTCAGATATGGTAAATATATCTACGTATGAAATACTCTAATTGTAGGAAATTCTGTTATCACAATATTTTTACTCACCATATTTATATTTTCACTCTGTACAGATAAATTCACTTTTGATGTGCTATTAACCACAGAAACAACCGAGTTCTGAATATTGGTCTCATCTTGTAATGTGCATGAACTGAAAATATCAAGTTGAATAATTTAAGTATTTTTACAGAAGTGCAAAATTATTTACTTTTCAGTTCAGGATTTTCTATTTATTTCCCTCTGGACTTAAATAATTTAGAAAAAAAAAATCAAATAATTCAACAATTCATGCCTTTTAAAAGTTGAAATTTCACTCACTTTTATGAATGAACAACCTTCTATGCATTTAATTATAGACACATATGAAGTACAGACAATATTTTTAATTGAATAAAATTGTAATAAATTATATAATGCTTACTCTTTTGAAATGTCATTTGTGGCTTTGCTTCTTGTATACTGGCAAAGTGGTTCACAATCATCTGCAATTTGAAGGCAGATATTTCCATGTTCCATATAAGAATGGAAGTTTTAAAAACTGAGTCACAAAACAGCCAAAACCCCTTGTAAATATTTTACATAATATGATAAATAATAGTTTGAAAATTATTCAAATGTCTTCACACTTGAAATATTTCTTCTGTGGGTTTTGGGCTAATGTAAAGATAAGCAGAGATAAGCAGTCAGATAAAATAACAAATATGCAGTTGCAGGCTGTCCAAAAAAATTTTAGTTATGACTTTCTCAACTTTCCCTTCTGTATTACATTTATCTCAACATAGGTGACATTCAAGGTAGAGTAATAAACCTGGCGGTGAAGTCAATTAACCAAAAAATTTCAAGTAGTTCTATTAATTGTATACTATAATAAATTATTCTCAAATAATAGCCTGTTAAATACTTTGGACATTGAAAACAAAGAATTTTGTTAAAATAACCTTACCTAATTCTCTACTGGCAAAGCTGCTAGCGAATACTAAATTCTCATCATCAATATAATCCCAAACATCATCTCTCAGTTCAAAATCCACATCCAAAGCATCTAAAAACCAAGATCGGCTTTTATCTGTATCAGTCAAGTTATGCTTTAAAGATTTTTAACATGTTTTTTATGCCACAGTCTCTTGGCTGTTCTCACTCACAAACACTGAATGTTTCAAAGAGAAAGCTGCAATACATTTGTAATGGACAAGTACAACAAAGACTGTTCTATGTTTTACAACCAGTTGTTCAATCTATTGAAAGGAAGATTGTCACATATGCACTTTTTCCTCAGTGTTATTTTGAGAAAAGTTATCCTCACTGTAGATTCTAGAAAATCAGGTCTTATAAAAATCACTGCAATTTCATTCTTTCCATTTGTCAGAAGCATGGTTTGATTCCAAATTTAATACTTTTAATTCAGTCCTTTCTTCTCTCCACAGTTTTCCAGAACACTCTGGATGCTGTCTTCCTCCCATACATCTAATGCCTAAGAACTAGCTGAGACAAACACATTTTCAAGCATTGTTGTTAAAATTCTTAATTAAAATGTGATAGTTAATGTTTTAAAATACTTTTTTTCTAGTGCAAAGATGACTTTCCTGTTTCCCCTCTTACTCTCTTTTCCTTTAATTTGTTGTGCTCTCTCTTTTAATCACCAATCCAATTCTCTCTGCTAATTTTTTCATCTCTCTTCTGCCATAATACCCTCCAATATCAGACAGTGCTGGAATCTTCATTCTGTTGTCATGGCCCTAATATGAGTAAGAAACCCTGAAACCCTGATCCAGGTCTCCCTTTCAACAGAGAGGTAGCAGGACAGGCCTAAAGAAAAAAATCCTGTTGCACAGACACTGGCAACACCAGGAAGGCACTGCTATTGTAATTTTGGATGTGCACAGTCAGCATGGCACATTATTTATTGCAGACACACAGACTTTAAATAAATTATAGGTTTAGGTTACTACAATTTCACAGTATATTCTTAATTACCTACTTTATTTTTTTTTTTTTTTTTACGGAATGGAAAGATACTGTATTACAGATGCAGTTAACCCTATAAAAATCGTATGAACTGATGCCTTACTTCATTAAAACTATTTTTGGTGCATTTTTTAAAATGCATCCAGCCCTATCAATATGGCCAAGGTTACCTTTTCTGCTACTAATCAATGGAAATATTTTTTAGTCAGTAATACCTGCTACATCCCCTTGATCCTGTATGATTTACCTCAAGATCTTCTTGAGCATAGATTATAGTTATACTGGAATATCCCTCTGTTGTCCCATGACTTTATTCTTTTAAAACAGCCTGCCTCCCCCAGCAACTGATGATATGGCTATGCAACAGTCTTCCATATTAAGACTAGGTAACAACTATAGCAGGTAAATTAGTATGTCAGGAAAATACAAAGTATTAATTTAAAGGAATAGGATTACAATCCCATCATCAAAACATTAAGTAAAAATGAAATTATAGAATCATAGAATAATTTGGTTGGAAGTGACCTTAAAGATCACCTAGTTCCAAGACCCCTACCATGGGCAGGGACACCTTCCACTAGACCAAGTTGCTCAAAGCCCCGTCCAACCTGGCCTTGAACACTTCCAGGGATGGGGCATCCACAGCTGCTCTGGGCAACCTCTTCCAGTGCCTCACCACCCTCACTGTGAAGAATTTCTTCCTAATATCTAATCTAAATCTTCCCTCTTCCAGTTTAAAGCCGTTACTCCTTGTCCTGTCAGTACATGCCCTTGTAAAACGTCCCTCCTCAACTTTCTTATAAGCCCCCCTTTAGGTACTGGAAGGCTGCTCTAAGGTCTCTCCGGAGCCTTCTCCTCTCCAGGCTGACCAACCCCAACTCTCTCAGCCTGTCTTCACAGCAGAGGTGCTCCAGCCCTCTCATCATCTTTGTGGACTCCTATGGACTTGCTCCCGCAGAGGAGCCCCACAGCTGAAGGCAGTACTGCAGGTGGGGTCTCACAAGAGTGGAGTAGAGAGAGGGAGAATCCCCTCCCTTGACCTGCTGGTCACGCTTCTTGTGATGCAGCCCAGGATATGGTTGGCTTTCTGGACTGCAAGAGCACATTGCTGGGTTACACTGAGCTTCTCACTGACCAACACCCCCAAGTCCTTCTCCTCAGGGCTGCACTTGATCCATTCTCCACCCAGCCTGTATTTGTACTTTGGGATTGCCCCGACCCATGTGCAGGATCTTGCACTTGGCCTTGCTGAACTTCATGAAGTTCACACAGGTGCATCGCTCAAGCCTGTCAAGGCCCCTCTGGATGGCATCCCTTCCCTCCTGCATATCGACTGCACCACACAGCTTGGTGTCATCGGCAAAATTGCTGAGGGTGCACTCGTCCCACTGTCCATGTCGCTGACAAAGAGGTTAAAATTATGCAGTACAGCTGCCAACACTTCAGGCAGTATGAGCTAAAAAATGTTTCAATTCATTTCAGCACAGTGTTTCTTATATGTCTGAGTATGACCTAAACATTGGAGATGCTAGTTATTAGCCAAATTAATCAAAACCTGATTCACATCAATCTACTGTCACCAAATACAATGGCAAAAGGCATGCAGTGAGAAGAACATCATGGTTATACACTGATAATGAAGACTGATCAGTTAACAGCAAATGTAAAAACATTTGTGGCCTTTCCAGTGGAAGAGAAACAGAAAGAGGAAATTTTTTTCCAGATAGAGATGTTTTACTAGAGATGTTTCACTAGTTATGAACTCAGTTACTGAATGATCACATTTTGTCAACTACCAAAAAAAAGCTCATGTTTCACTAACTTCTTCCAGCAGAAAGGGAATAGAAGAAAATATATAGATACAGGGGTAAAATACGTCTTGTATTAGAAGTGGCTTTAGTGGAAATACATTATGGTCATACCTTTCAGTAAGTATTTATAGATTTGGATCCTCGTATATTTGATTTAGTCATTACTATTTTATTTAAAGGTACATTTAGATGCTTAGATCTACAGTAGAAATTCTTACCGATACCAGAAAAAAAGCCAATTAAAGCCACTATATTTCCCTATACATTCAGTGTTCTATAATGCTATACTGGTTGCTGTATTGATTTCAGCAAGTTTTTTACAAGTATATTCAAATCAAAACAGTGAAAATCATAATTTCAAACATTAGCAATAACTTACTACTCTTTCCATAATCCCAGGATTGCAGTTGTTTCTGAGATACTCCTAAGCTATTAACATTAGCTACCTGGTCCACTGAAGGTGATGAAGGTGGTGAAGATGACCGTTTATTGCTAGACTCATAAAAAAAAAAACAAAAACAAAACAAAACCAAAAAATGGCGACATGTCAGTAAAACAGTTGCAGAAAGTTGCAAAATAATTTTATTCAGAAAACAATTTTTAGTTGTTACAACTTAACATACTATCTAAAATAAGACAGACTACTTCTTTGTTACTTATATTAACCAGTACCTTGGCAATGCTGGCAGCAAAGGTTTAGGTGTAAAAACAAATTGTTTGAGATCCACATTTTGAGCTTGATTTAACATCTGCATCTGAAGAAAGCAGATTATTGTAACTGGTAAGATATAAACATACTGATAACCATTGTTTTTTAATAATCTTTATGACATAATTAATACTGTATCAAGTTAGCATAGTTTTTGAAGATCATATATAAAATCTTTCTGATGAGTTCTTATCTAACATAATCAGTTAAAAAGGTTTGAATTACATGCTTCTAGTGGAGTTATCCAAGTACCCTGGCACAGTTAGACTGGTTATCACTAACTCTCATCTGTATTAGCTATAGGCTAAATCATTCTGTATTGCAAACAAGCAAACAAAACAGTGAGGAAGAAATAAAACACTCCAATATCTTAAATGCCATTCTTGCTACAGAAAGAATCAGTTTACTACTACATTCAAAGGGATAAAGTATAAGCCATGAAATCTTTCAGAGGTTTAAAACTAACATGGTTGGTTTTCTTATAAACAAGTGGATCTACCTGTCAATGCAAAAAGATCTCTTAGTAGCCTTACTCTGATAAATACCACTATTTTTTTTCATTCAGGTCATATTTTGCCAAATCCAAGTCACAGTACAGTACCTTCCAATGATGCCTCTGTACCTCACCCACCACAATCTATCAAATGCCATAAAAGTAAAAACAAAGAGTATATGCACAGGAGTGGAACATTGGAAGTATTCCAAACAGCAGCAGAACCTCTCAAAGATTCCTGGACCTTTGGCACCTTTGTACTTATTTGCTTTTTTCATTCCACACAGAAAAGACAAACTTGAATGTTCATATTTAGTTATAAAATTCTCTCTGCAACCAATATATAAAAATATGTAACAGATTAAAATAAATCTATTCAATGTCTGACTATTCAAATGAACCTTTAACCGTTTTACTGGGGGTACAGATGAAATAGAGTTCCTGCTCCTTAAATCAGCTAGGTACAAAGAAAACTTTGAATCTCCATTCATCTCAGACTTTGGAGGTACTCCAGTTTTACCTGAGAAAAGGAAATAAATAATCTTCAGATTAGTTTAGAAGCGATAAATCCTAATTCTTTCCAGATGAATGGGAACTGCCCCTAAGCTTAGTATCTTCTATTAAAAGATCCTAAAATATTTAACACTAATTAAAAGGTTTAACACCAATATTTATAAGAAGTGTAACAAGCTTGACATTGCTGTTAAATCATATGCTAGATATTCCAAAATATATTATTAATCATTGTAGTATCTGTACAAGTGTTATTGACAAAGCTTTTTATTACTGCTTTTATGACTGATTCATAGCAACAACTCAGGCCTGACTATCTTCCTTACATTGCTTCTGTTAATGTAGCTATTGGTATAAATGATGCTATTCTAAATTATATTTGTCTAAAAGTAACAGAAATAGATTTAATTAAACTCACAGCAGTCATGTCCACACACATCTTTATTTTTACAACGATGGTTGCATTCTCTGTTTCCATATTTCTTGTAAGTCATCTCTTGTTTAGTTCTGCCTCCTAGATAAATATAATACAGAAATACTCGTTTATTTCATATGTATTGTTAAGAGAGTACTTCATGCAGTAAAAGATGGGCTAGAAGTAATCTGGGTCACTAGAATTTTGTTGCCTTCAATAAAACTTTGGGCTGCTCAAACAATGTAATTGGAAATTAATCAGTGCTATTGAAAAACAGAGGTACTACCACATTCCCAAATTCAAACAGTAATATTAGATACCAAACACTCATGATTTTTCTTACTTTCAAATTCATCAAAGAATTGCACTGTAGTACTTGACAAGCAAAAGCAGCAGCACTTATTTTTATTATACTTGAGAAAGAAACAGTATGGATAAATAAAGATCTAGCTCTCTCCTGAAAGCAAAATTCAGTTTTCTGTTGACTTTGGTATTAGCCAGATGTTATCACCTGACCGTTTACCTGTATCTACTTTTCCTGCTGGCAGAGTTTGTGGTGAGCCATAATACATATCAAATGAAGATGCAGCTTTCAGGTTTTGATTTGTAACCACTTTACTTCCCACTGTTTTCGGTGTTAAGTAAAAGGCTGTATATGCTTGCTGTATATCAAGACCGACTTTGAAAAAAAAGACAAAAATATTTAAAATTGCTATAAACTGTTTCTAAACTACCAATTTCCTTCAGTAAGAAAGTATAAATGTTATCAAAAGACCATGGAAATTTGTTAAGATGATGTACAATTAAAAGCACACTATTACATGAATGGATTATGATCGAGATTAAAAACCCAAACATTTTTAGAATTAAAGACGTGGTTACTACATGAGTAACAAAATTAGTCCCTTTAACAGAATTTTTCTGTATTGTTATAAAACTACATTTATCTGTGGCTTTGCCCTGCTGATACAATTTTAACTTTAAAATTGTACTACAGTCTGTGTTACAGGAGTACCAGCAGCTCTGTATTGGCAAAGGCGTAAAATGAGTATGTTGATAGTACTTTTGAAGTTGAATGCTAATAAAGGTTCTAGTTCTAATTAAACAAAGATTCATATGAGACTATGAGAGACACCATTTGTAAAAGAGTATTTTTGTCTTTTATTAGGCAAATATTGCTGGAAAAAGACAGACTTAAAAAATGAGAGATTTCCTTCAAGTCTGAAACAGAAGCACACTTTAAAATAAGTAGAGACTACAAAGACCTGCTTTTAGTCTAACTTCACTGTTACCAATTTCAGAGAAATTAACTGTTGTGTTGAGTTTTACTGAACTCAGTACAACGTGTAAATAGCCAAGTAGTAACAAAAAGACAATTTTTTCTTCATCTCTGTTTGGTTAGAAAACCCTTCTTTTTCCTGAGCCACAGGCTTAGCCATAGGATTACAGATTATTTCAGGCTTGATTATTGTAATAGTCTCAATATTCAATGTTTAATATGGAAGCACTAAATATACTTCAGCTAATCTAGCACACAGCAATCTTCTTTACAGGTAGGGCATGATGACAGAATTTAGTACAGTCAGTCTGTTTTTAAATTGTATTTCAAAGTTCTGTGTTTCAAGGTCATCACTGTCTCTCTTCCTCTGCTGCTATAGTTCTAGTTCTATGGAAATTGACACTGAGGGGACCAATGTTTAAATCTACACACGTTAAGGCACAAGATTTTCCACTGTAGAAATTTCTTGCTACTGAAGTGGACATAAATCCATATCTAATACTTTTTTTATTGCAATGCAAAACCTAACCATTCACAGAGACAGCTCTTCCCAGCATAAACAAGCTATCAAGCTGATAGGTTATCCCTACTGAAAGTTAATTCAACTTGAAGGCGAAGGGCAAAAGAGAATCCTAATCTGTATCAACAGAGCAAAATACTATCTCCTAGTAACAGTTTTGATGTTTCCCAGTTCATTAATATGTTGGTAAATGAAACAAACAGATATGTAATTAGGACTGTTAGGTAATACTCAACTCAGTTAAAAACATGTAATAGAATTTTGTTTCCAGATCAGTTCCTTTTATTATATTTTTGGCTTGATATAAAGTGTTTTAATAATTTATTCCAAATTCTTATACAGTTGTTTTTAAATTACAAGCATACCAATCGACCTACCATAATCAGAACTAATTAAATTTATACTAATGTCCTCTGATTTAAGAGCTCTTTTCACTTCAATTTTCTTTTTCCAATCTCCAGTTTTCAGCAGCACAGAATCCCTGTAATGTATCGGTAGAGTTTTGTTAGACATGGACAAAGAAGACCAGACTGTATACTATGGCACCTGTAACCAAGTGAAAGAGCCTTTATTTGGTCTCAGTTCTTGGATTTTGCTTGATAAGTGGCCTAAGAATAACCTTCCAATAATATATGATTTATGGGCATAAGAGAGCCAGGATCCTGCAGATCATTTTCAGTTCTGCCAAAAGTGCCAGACTTTGGCCAGAACTCATGTGAAGTTCATGCAGTAGGAAAAGATTTTTTTTCTCTTTTCCCATTTGCTCCAAGCATATCTTAGCCAACTGGAGAATTTAATTCCATCTCTGAGAGAAAAATAATTTTGAGAATATGATATAATTACAGAAATATAGCTAATAAAAGTAACAACTTGAGAATGTATCTTTTTAATAAGTATTTTACTTGTTTTATATTTATGTGGAAATTATTATGACTTCCATAATATGACATCAGTGTTGTACAGATGTTTACACATACTGTCTGTACTGACAAGCACATTGGCATGTTTTTGGGGTTTTTGAATCTTGTGCAGTATTTTAAATTGCAACAGTGAGTAGAAAGTGCTGTAGAAAGTATTGCAAAAACTGCAAGTCACAGGAAGGATTAAAAGCCAACACCCTTAAAAGATGTGATGCAGAAGAACCTGATCATACATACATAATCTTCTGATTAAAAATGACTTGGTTGTCAGCATCTCCTATGACCAATGTAACATAGTGAAAGTCTGTCGCTGTCCTCTTTGTCTGTAGCTGCTCATAGTTTGTTAATTTGATGGTTACTAAGATTTCAGCCAATGTATCACTATATTTTGGAAGCTAGGAAAAAAATTATATAGAAGAAGACATAACTGCTAAAACATGCAAAGTAAAATATATGCCTTTCCATATATTTTTAACTGTTGATACAAGCAAAAAAAGCTCAATTCAAGCCATTTCAATTTGTGGTACAATTTTTCTTTGTTGTTCTGAGACATTATTATACTAACTTGCCCATAGCTGAATATTCCAAATTTGACTAAGTATTGAGAATAAAAGATAGTCTACGTTAAGCCCTTGAAAAATTCTCCTCTGTTCAATGCAAAGGGAAAGATGCAAGAAGAAAGCTAGGTATATTTTCGTATCCCAGCATTCCTCTATAAGTTATTTATGATTGTTAAATCTTTCTTCTGAGAATAACTTTAGAGATACTCATGTGGTATTACATCATATTAAAATCCAAAATAGAACTGATTGTTATAACAATAGCATTTCACACATTTATTGAGTTTTTAACTTCAAAGGTGTCTTCATTTGTACCAACTTCACAAAACACTTTAAGGCTATTTTTCAAATTTTGCATTCCAGAAAGGTAGAGTGGCTATGTGACCTGTTTGAACACAAAATGCATATCAGAACTTCAAAGCTCTTGATTGCACATGGAATTGCACCCTTCTTTTGAAAGGGTACCAGCTAGGGTAATGTAATCATTTACTGTTTCTCTATATTCCTAAGTATGACGTAGAAAATAAACATGAGTTAATGATTCTTCACTAAGTTTATATGGATGTTTTTCTGTCTCTAGGGTTTGTTTATATTCAAGATAGAAGAGACCTCTCAGACTCACATATAATGCTAGAATGTGGAATATACTGGTTTGCATCTGTACCATAAAATGCTATTAACAAGGTGTGTGTGTGTGTGTGTGGGGGCAATGTATTATAAGAAATCTGTATTCCAAGACTCTCCTTTGATGTTTAAGAGTTTGATTATACATGCTAAAATATTGTGTAATCTTCTATCAGCAAAGGCTCAAAATTTCTTTAAGTCAGAATTTGCTCTTTCATTTAGTAATACCAGCATAAAACCATAAAATAAATAGAGAAGCATTTACCTGTTCAATGTCAAGTTCATATTTTGGAAGGTGCAAAACAGATTCTTTTATCTGGTTTCCAAAAGGAGGATGTCTGTTTAAAATCTGCAAAGATTTAATTTCATTTCTGATAAATTCAGCTGACCAGAGATGCCAACAGAAATGTAAATCCAAGGAATCAAAATCACCAGAGTAATTATGCCATCAACAAAAGCCCTTATCACTCCTGGTTCTCTACTGTCAGTGATGCCCAGAAGAGCAACACAACCAAAAGAAAATTCCAATACTTTTTCATGTTGTTACGACTTCTGTTCAGGTAAACAGCCAATGAACTAGCCAATGACCTCAAAACCTGACTACTCAGGTTTTACATGAGATGACTCTTCTATGTCGCCCTAGCTTTAATCAAAAAACCCAAATGACAGGAAAACTGCAACAGGGGGCAGAAAAGAGAAATTAAATTCCAAAAGCCAAAACAGAAAAACCCAAGTAAGATCTATTTCCTTTAGAAACCTGTTGTATCTTCCAGAACACTGGGAAAAAAGTTTCCTCAGAAAAGAAGCCAAGAGCCAAAGAACTTGTCTGGGGGTAAAATCTAACTTCCCTAAAATAAGATGTGTTTTATAGATTATTCAGAAGAATTCTATTCTATGACTACCTTAAATTAAAACTAGCAATAATGGAAATTCAGGATTCTCATCATTAACATACATTAAGAGAAACTGTAAATATATATTCCCTTATATTTTTTCTGATACTCCTAAAAGAGAAAGGCATATTGTCCTTTGTTTCAAACCACGTTAATAATGAAATTTTGCCTATTTAAACAACTGTTTTCCAAAACCAGCCAAATCAGTGACATCATCCACATTAAATTTGCTAGAACAAAACATCATACACGTTTTCAAGGAAAAATAGCAGTAGCCAAGTATTTTTTTTTCATTTCACTAGTATAAATAAATAAACCACTTAAAACACTCGATTTTGCTGACAATTATAGAGCAGATACATGTGAACCATACTGCTTCTACTGGTAACAGTATTACTACTCAATATTTTCCTTATCATATTTATCTGTGTACAAAATAATAAATTACCAATTCAAGTTCCCTTGCATTTGTGTCTTCTATTTTTTTAAATGATGTCAGCCCAGCATTTACCATAGCGTTTGACAGTGATACACCTGTGAAAAGTTTTATGCTGTTAAATGACAATCACTAACCTCAAATTATTCTCAACAACTGCATTATAGCAGATAAAACCAAAACAGAAATAATTTTATAGTATGTTTGTCCTAGCTTTTTGCCCAGCAAATCACTAAATTTCTTTTCAGTTGATTAAATATTTTAGTATTATTTAATTTCACTTATCCATTAGTAAATAGAAAAAGAAATGCAATAAAAATCAAACATGAAAACATTTGATATTTCAATAGTGACAATTTTTAGTTACATTTTCCAGAATAAAACAGATGTTAGATCACTTTCTACAAGAGTCAAGAAACATGTTCAGAATATACATGATGAAAAAAAGCACATCACACAGCATTCTTTGTCTCAGAAATTTTTTCCCTATCCAAGGAATTATTTAACTGTGTTAAAGTCATAAGGATCTCAATGGTTTTGAGCAAGCTAATAATGAAATTCACTCAAAAAAAAATTATTATAATCTTGTAGGAGTCTTTCAGGATTTAGTAAAAAAATCCCATGGCATATCTGCCACAGAAGCAGACTGGCAGAGAATTCCACATACAATCTTATTCCTCTTTGTGATTCCTAGTTCTTTCAAACTTCCAGTGAGATTTAGAGTCATCACAGCATATGAAAAGGCATTTTCCTTACCTGGAATACAGCCTACTACATTAACTGCAATAATTTTAGATAAAAGATAGTAGAATGACTATGTGGATTCTTGATACGTAATTCTGTAGAAATCATAAAAGAGATCTGAAAATTAAGTGGGAAACATCTTAAGAGACTCTTAGGTTGCTTCTTGGAAGACATTACAGCAATTTTATAAGAAAATACTCATTTCAACTCAAGAATTTAATGATTTAGAGAAACAGAAGACCTTTTGTCCTTTTGTGTATATTTGAACATCTTTTGGGTCTGACTTAGGGAAAGCATCCTCTACCATCTCCCCTCTCCTTTGCAGAAGTTCTGCAAACAGCCTGAAGACTGAATACTCTCATGTATTACTTCTGCGGCTACCTCAGTTAGAGCTGTTGACTTGTTTCTTTATAAGTGAAGCTGAAGACTAGTTCTTTTGTCCTAATTCCTAAAACGGCAGAAGAGTTTCCAACAGCGAAGAAGATATGCGATATAACCAAGACCTGTCCTCTTTATCTATTTCTGAGCAAGAAAAAAAATGGAGGTGGAAATCAAACTGAACAAGTAGTAAAGGTGATAAAATCCTGTACAGCAACTGATCATTATTCTGTCTGTCAGAACAAGCAAACAGAAATCGAGCATATCATACGGCATCAAGAGGGAGCATCATTATTGGATAAGAGAAACAAATTGAGATAGTTGTAGAAATGCAGTAAGAATTCAACTGAATCCTGGATCTCGGTAAGGCCAAATGTCAATTAAAGAACAGTCACTCTTATAAAGGAAATACTGATTACTAAGGCTTTTTTAAGATTAAAAAAATAACATACCGAGATAAGAGTTTAAAAATTAGGGATTTCTGAATATGTTACATGGTATCAGTAAATTTCTGTGAGCTCAAACAATTCACTTAACTTCACAAAGCCATAGAATAGGCTCAGCAGCCATAGCATGACAGAGGTCAAGAATCAGACATCATAATAGAGGCATCAATTCAGTATTTGATTCAGGAAAAGAGAGTGAACTGTCAGCAGACAGTTCAAAAGCAGCCTGTGAGCAGAACAAATGGAACTTCGAAAGTTAGCTATTCTTTGTAACATATACTGCAAGAGCAATGACAGTATAGGAAAAAAATACCAAAAAAAAAAAAAAAGGAAAACAGGACAGAGATGTGTGTATATATAGCACATCTACTATTAAAAAACTAAAACTGGCTTTATTCTATTGAATATAGTGTACAGGAAAGGATTTGTCTACACTGCAAGTGCCACGTTTATTCCACTCATCCTAATCCCCTAGAAATGTTGAACATGAGGCAGACTCCTCAGATGACTGTGTGCATATCAGCACAGATCCAGAAGTAGTGGAAATGGGTTCCCACCACACTGTATTGTGCTGCACACAAGCTAACAAGCCCTGTCCCTTACTTTGAATTCACAGGAATGAAGCAATACAGCTTCTGCACCTGTGCTACCAAGGCTGTAACATACTGTACCATATGGATCTTCTGGCTTCGCTATTCTCTAATTTGCAGATCTCTGTACAATACAGTTCTGTATAGAGCAGATGTGTCTTTAAAGAATAATTACAGAGAACACTGCAGTGAATTCTGAAAGCATGAAGGTATGGCAAGACCAGACATCAAAGCAGGAAGCTATACTATTACCTCAAACAAGTATAACTACATTTTTGTAATAGAGGACTCTGTATTTCTGAACTCTTTTAAAAATAATTGTGACAAGTCTGTACTTCCAGCCAGAAGTTCAGCCAGTAACAGGATACAGTGATAGGAAGATTACTAGAAACTTGTGATCCTCATGTGTATAAGAACCTCATGCAAAGCAAATTTATTTCACGATTCCTATCCATATCAATGCAAATTAAAGGGCTTTCATGCATATGAGTAACAGGACCAACAGTGACAGCTGTTTGGAAATGAAGGCATAGCGTAGTCAGATATGCAATCACACAAATGTGGAATATGCCCAAGATACTGAGATGAACACTAAGAAAAAAAGAACAACTCTGAAATACTTTGAAAGCCTGTAGAAAACTACTCAATAGATTACTTTTATCATAACAGACTATTCTGATAACTGTGGTACTCAACTGTGGCAAATGAGTAATTAGGAGACTCATTTAATTATGTAAGCAGACACCTCAGAAATTAGCAGGCTAATTATAAATTTTGATTCTCTATCAGATTACAGCTTTGTAATTTCTGACTAGTACCTACCAATTTTTTCCAGTTGTTTAGACACATGAAGTGAATTTTCCCAAAGTTTGCACCTGAAACACTTTGCTAAAATCAAAGAGTTTAATAAAGCAGAAAAGTTGTTCTTAGATGATGCAAGAAAGTCTGATAACCCTGTAAAAATAAGATTGACTTGTATTAATCAAATAAAATGCAGCTTATTATATGTACCAAAAGATTAAATTTTACCATACATCTAGTAACTCTTAAGCCATTTCTAAATATTCTGCCAGTATCTTGTGTCAAAGTAAAGTCTTGAATAGGAATGCATCCTAGCTGAGCCTGAATAAGACTGGAAAAAAAAAAAAATTTTTGGTCTATAAGCCATACTGTAAGCAAAGTATAACATAAAAGTTTCTACTGGAAAACAAAAGAAAATTCAGAATAGAAACAATGAAATTCAAGATCTGGTCCTCTATAAAACTATACAAATTTTAGCAGGGATTTCAACAGCCATAAAATGACAGCTTTTCAATTATAAGTAATAACACAATATAATATTTACCAGTTTATTTTCATTTCTCTTGTTTTTATCTTCCCCTCCATTGGAAACCTATGCATGAAAATATACATATTTTCTGCTGTTCATTTTATTTATTGTTAAAAAGATACTTTCCTTTTTCAACGTATTTATTTTTTATACCTGATAGTTATTTTGTCCTTGTCTTTATTCAAAGTGTTCAGTATTTTCTTTTCATTTGTTCTTAACTTGACATCGAGAAATTCTGTGCAGTTGGATATCATTGTAATCTGTAACAATTTAACTTTTTTATTAATTGTTTTTCTTTGCCATTTTTTCTACCACTTCTTCCAACTTTTTTTAATAAAATGCTTTTTAAAAAAATTTATTTTGTCAACACTATGACCATGAAAAGATGGTCAATCAGTTCCTTCTAATACTGACCAACTTCATTTCATCTTCCTATAAAGGCTATCGTATAACAAAAGGGGAAGATTTTTCTTTCAGTTTTTAGATTACTATTCCACTTGAAATTATCCAAAAATCAATCACACTGCTAACACTTTATGACATAAAAGACAAGTATAAATAGGTTTTGTTATCTGTTATGTATTTCACTTTACTTTCTTCATACTTTAGTAACAAAGATAGCTATAGGAGAACAGGCATTCCATTTTTTCACAGCCAATTTGTTCTACCATAGTATTTGCTTGAAAACAAAATGTCTTTTGTGACTTAACAGGTTGTTGTTGCTACTGTTATCTGACAGAGGAAAATTACTTAAAACAGAAAGACAATAACATTCCTTTAAAAGTAAAATCTGCTCTCCATGCAGTTGGTTTTTGCCATAAAAAATAATCACAAAACAATACAGTGATTAATACATAAACAGCTTCAGCAACTTTGTATCTTCATAAGCAAGGTTATTGAGGGGAGGAAGAGTTGGAAATCAAAAGATCTGAGAGTACAAAGCCTCAAAAATACTCCATGTGGAATTTATTTGGATGTGTTCTCTAAAACTTTATACTTTACATAAACAAAGCCTAAGCTCTTTAAAAGAAATAAAAACTTCTGCTTCTTTGATTCTGTTTAAAATCAATTGAACATATGTAAATTTTCTTTAAAAAGTTAAATTACCAATTCATTTAAAGTCTCTGTTCCCTTAATTGTGAAAAATTGTTTCACTGTATCAAATGCAATATAATACCACGCCATTAATCTTCCAGTCTCTGTAAAAGAAGAATATACCTTAAAAAATATATATGCCAAGTAATTTTTTAGCGTATTTTTTTAAGTCACAGAATTGAATCCATTTTCTTATTACAGGGTTCTATGAGATTTATCACCACTGACTCAGTATGTTATTGCCCCTAGCTGTCTGATGAGTATTACTGACCCCATCATAGAGCAGCAGAAAGAAACACACCAGTTACAGTTTTCTCCAATGGAGATGAATTCACACTAATATACCAGACTGTGAACTGTGGTTGCTGAGAAGCCAACCACCTCTAGCAGAGGATTGTAGGGAACAGCAGGTATTGATAAAACCTGTCCTTCATTGCACTGTGCCACATCTAATTATTCTGTGATAATGTTCTGTAATTGTCTCCTAATGTGCAACAAAATTTCCAGGAACAACAAGAGATCTGTTCATGGATCAACATTAAGAGAATCAACTTCCATGATTTGTTAAAGAAACTTGCTCATATATTCTAGTCAAAGTCTCTCAGATTCTACTCTCTACTACATTCGTGTACTCCTATTAATGGGTCAGAAGAATAGTTGTGACCTTTTGTAGTTCACTCCTATTTTAACATCACTTCTGAAAATTAGTTTATTTTAAAAAAGTGTTACCTGTTGGTTTGAAATTATTTGCTTCATCCATCCTGATCAAATCAAAAGATGATAAATCATTTAAGTTCTTCAAACACAGTTCTGTCAACAATTTGAAAATATATGTACTTTCAGTTTATGCAGAAAAATTACCTATGTACAAGCCAGACACATCATCATCAAATTGCAATGAATATATACCCAATTCCACTGACCTCAAGTAAAGGTTTTAGAATATAATCCTGTTTCTGCTAAAGTTGGTGGTTAACTTCTGCCTGGGGAAAGCTCATTCAGAGATACTTGATACAGGACAACCCAACTCTTTTTTAGTAAAGCAAAAGTAGCAAAGTAAAAGAAACTAGAGGCACAGAATGCAGGCTGCCACATTCAGTTCTGAATCACAGACCGGAGAGCCCACAGTATTTATACAAAAGATTTCCGCTATAGCCTTAACACTTAAACAGTTGAAATTTCAGATATTCACAGGTATTTATGAATCCTTCATAAGAAATTTTCATACTGTATCAGGTGTATTTGTATTTACTTCACTAAATCTATTTAGTCAGATACCTGCATGAGGATGAACAAAGTGTTTTGTTTTTCTCTTTCAAAACCAAGGTTAATTAAAAGGCAAAAATTACATTAATACAATGTTCAGAATTTCAAAGTTGGGAAAGCACTCAAAGTGATAGTTCCCATAGCAATGAGGAATCATTCCCATTGCACATGAAATGTATGAAAACATAATTAACTATACACATTACTACAAAATATTTCATGTGTGCAGGGAAAAGGAGCTAGTTTCTCTACGAACTTTAAAAAGATTTTGGTTTTAGATTCAGAGCACTTCAAGGAAACATAATCCACACCTAAAAGGCATTTTAAGTGAAGCCTTCTACCCTAGCACTGTCTGTAGAGGCAATTTCAAACCATGCCTTCTCCCATAAAGACTTATTTAGGTAGTAACATGCTTCATTTCCTCCATTCCTTTCAACCTAGATGCCAAAATCAGAAGTGTCCTGCTTGAAAAGACAGGAAAAGGTAGGAAACAACTGAACGAGCATATAAACTAGGTAACTTTTCTTACTGATAAGTACTCCTTTTTTTTTCCTATCTGCAAGTCACAGTCAATGTCTCTCATATTTGGAGACTTCAAGCAGTAGTGTATATACTAAGTATATTCCTGGAGGTGGGTCTTTGAAATCCTTACACAATAAACAGCCTTAGCATAGTTCCACCAAGCCCAACATCAATCACAAATTCTTCTACACAATTGTGTAAAATTTAAAAAAATGTCTAAATGGAGTCCAAGTATTGGTTCTACAAATTTCAGGCCATATATCAGTCTATGTTCACGTACCAGGCCCCCCTCCAGATTTAAGCTCCAAATGGTCTAGTATACAAATATACAGAACTATGATTGACATGAGGACTTTCACTGAAGAGAGAAAATTGTATTTGTAGATTTGCAAAACTCCATTTACAATCTTAGTAAGTCTTTTATTAATATACTTATTTTGGATCTACTAGAAAACTTACATTTAAATAAAGAAAGAGTTGTATGCTATTTCCATATTAAAGATGAGAGGCACTGATTCCCAAACTAATTAGTAAGCTGTATGTTTTCTGATGGAATTGTAAATAACTGAAAAGCAGTATAAAAAAAAAAATAATAAAAAAAATCGGGTTCTATTCAAGTCTTAGCAAAAAAACTCCCTTAAAAGTAGTCTTCCAGTAATTTTTACAGTATTACAGGAAAAACCTGGTGCTGCTAATTTTTTTTTTCTTCATTGTACCTGTAAAGTTGGATGCCTCATTCTCACATTACTGCTCACTTGATGACCAAGTGCAATTTCTTAATTATATATTTGCATTCTCTTAGTTCTTTGCTATTGTATTATGCATTTGCTATTCATATGCAAATTTTAAAACTAAATTTGGAATTAAAACAGCAAAATAATTCTTAAGAGGATCTCCTGAATCCATACATCTGAGATATGAGTGATATTGCATGGAATGCTCAATGCACAGAAATCTTAGAAAGACTGCAAGTCTTCCCTTGACATCCCTAAGCAAAATGAGTAATTCAATCCATAAGTGCCAAATTTTGGGTAACAAGCCAATACACTAGAATGTACATCTCCAATGCAAAATGTCATGATCACAGAGTGGAATTCTCAGATCATACCAGTCTAGACGTCTGAATAGCAAACCTATACGAGTACTGTGACTTACCTCCACAAAAATACAGAATTTAAGATTTGTTCCTATCCTCCAATTCACTGAGTCCACCACTGGACAAGATCTGCCACACTCTGGAGTTCTCCAAAATTCCTTTTTCACATTATTTATGCATTTTTGAATGACCAATGCAAAAATATCCATCATAAAAAAATAACGTGTTCTCTGTATCCATATGCTCTTTATTATTGCTGCTTAACATGCTATAATAATCCAATTTTAAACTGTTTCTGAAGAAAGTGAAGATGTTTACCTTTTACATCCTTTGTTTTCAAGGCTAAATTTATGATGAAGGGAAGATGACAATTTCTGAAAAGGGCTCTTTTGAAAGTATAGTAACCGAAATTAATGAAAGCAAATGAGATCAATCAAAGGAAAATTAGGAAGAATGACAAGCAATCAAAATTAAAGTGTTCTGCTCCATATTTCTGAGTATGTATATGGAGATGAGGTAGGTAAAGGCATTTAATTTTTTTCTTCTATACAAGAAAAACTTTTCCACTGCTCAAAATGTACTTGCAGTGTTTCAAAAGTATTAATAATTAAATAGAATCAATAGCACAACACAGTAAATTACATTTGTTCTGTGAATGGGTGTATTGAAATTAATGGAGATATATAATAAACATGGATGAACCTGCCCTAAAATGTAACATTTTACTGAAAAAAGCTGAAAAGCCACTTACCTTGTAATTTTGCTTCAATTCCTATTTTATTCAATCCAGATGAAAAACCTTCATGAAAAGACAAAAGGCTTTTTAAGCTAATACAATGATATGCTTCCTCCTCAATATCAGTACCCATCAAAACAGATTTGCTGAATTTTGGGAGCCAGGCAAATACCCCAAAGTGAAATACTTGTCAATATTTATTATACTGGGAACAAGTCAAAAGCCTTATATAGTGTCAGTATCTAAATATAAGTAAGTGGCTGTTAGAACAGATGTGCAAAGGTAAAAGCTGCAAATATTCCCCTACGTAAAATATCATATTCCTAAAAGTTTCAGAAATGTCAGTGAGCAAATTCAGGTGTAGAGTTTTCCTATTTTAGAATGCAGTAGGCCACCTAAATGGTAATATCCATTCAAGTTCTAGATGTGCTATGTTCCAGTCCCATCTATGAATCCTTAAAAAAAAAAAAAAATTGTCTCCAGCAAGTGCCCAATGTCATCATAATCAGGTGTAGAGCAAGCAGCCAGGAACAAAGATATGGCCAAGGCTGGGGACCGAGAGGCTGTTCTGGACAAGACAAATTGAAGACACCAGCATTAAGATTACTGAAATTTTGTTTTAGAAAAACTATGAAATATTAGACAAATATTTTTCTTAGGAGCAGATTACATAGTGCTGAAAACTACATTATGGCTTGATATTGCATTAATACATGGTCCAGGGTATTAAGATCAAAAGAAACAGCACATTATGAAGCTGTAAATGGCTTCATAGTTTTTAAATGTTATACCATGCTGAAACTCCTATTACTTGTATTAAAACAACTGAAACTACTGTTCCTAAAAATGTTACAGGCCATATTACACATCTTGTTTTCAAGTCCTTATGAAATAATAGTCCATAAGAAAATGAAAGAAAAAAATAATATGGATGTAACACATCCTAGTGTCATAATTTAGATCAATTAAAAAAAAACAAACAACAAACCATAATGAGTTGGATTTTTTAAGGCTCTAATGTACAAGAAGGTTGATCGTATCCATTCCAAAGCTACAGCAACATCTGTGATAGTATGTAACACTATTTCTGCATTTAAGTGTTCGACAAGATGCCTGTGCAAGCTAGGAAAAAAAAAAAAAAGGTAAGTACTGTTGCCAATTAGCAGTATAAAAACTGTTAAAACTATTTTTGGGGGACCCCCCCCCAAAACCTCAAACCTTTCCCCCAAAATCACAACAATTTCATGTGGTTTTTGTTTGTTTTTTTACTGTCAACTGTTCACTTTAATCGGTGAAATCAATAGAAAACTTTAAAGAATATGTAAATAATCAACAATGTAATTTGTTTATTATGGCTTAATGTCCAGCAAGCAAAAATAAAAAAACCTGTTAACTGTAAACTTTCTCAATTATTTAGAAAACAAAGCTACATATATTTAAAAGTTACAGCACAGTGTTGATATTTTGAACAGATTTGAAAAATTAAACCTTAACAAAATTGCATGAGCAAAATTTCCTCTTTTATCCTTTAATGTCTTAACTTTCCTACATATTTCTCTTGATATTTTATTCACATCAAATGAATTCTGTAGTCTGGTATTTTCAAGACTATCATCTGAAAATTCAGAGACATGATCTGGGTTCAATTCTTGCAATTTGTCTTTGCAATATGTACTTTTTCAGTTTCTTCAGTTC
>NW_009636656.1:24892-45165 GCF_000690535.1 Cariama cristata | reverse complement strand
ACAACGTTTTTGTGTGTGTGTTTAAGTTTAAGATGTTCTAAAGATGTTTTCAGCTAATAAACCAGAGGCTGTTAACATCTGAATTGCTTGATTTGGTTTTCCTTAAATTTTTCTTAAATTTCTTCTAAATAGACCAAAAAAAATACCCCAAAACGCACCTGAAAAAAACCACATTCTGTAGAAACTATGAAGCATTGCTACCATCTATAGTTTTATAAAAAATACTTAGTTACCTGCTCTCTATTATATCAGCCCCATTCAACATCTGTATATACTTCTCCCTTGTACTCCAACGAGTCATAATAACTGCTGTAGCTGTAGTGTCAAACTGAAAAATAAAACCATGAACAAAACCTGCTTTCTAGCTCTTCGCAAAAAAATTCCAGCTGAATATGCATCACATATCTGTTGAAACCATTAAAACTGTTTTCTTAAAGTTCTTGTTGAAATGGCTGTTCAATACCAAGGCCTCCCTAACTTAAAGGCAAGTTCTAACTCATTTGGGTAGTAAGTAGGACTTGGGATTCCAGCCATTGCTGGCAGGTAGGTCAGCGCACCAGCCTCTATGTGCTAATGTACATATGACAGAGACATGTGGAGAAACAACACAAACGTGAACTGTTACTGACGTCCTTACAAGGTCCACAGCTAAGGAAAAGATTTCAAACCACAACTACAGAAAATAATTTACTGACATGAATTCTTAGTGACCCCCAAACAGCAGAAAGTCTTGAATGAACAGTGCCTTTTATAGTAATTTTTTATCATCTTCATTTTTATAATCTTCATTTTTATAATCTTCATCATCTACTCTCAAGCCACCTTACTTAGATTGTTTTGTTTTGTAATGGAAAAAATACTGTTAGACTGTTTCTTGTAAGAGAAGTTTCTTGACTTGCATTTTTTTAAGGTCAGATTAGTGTATGTAATACTGAAAGGCAGAACTTAGTAAATATTTCAGGTCTTGACTCATTAAGTTAAAGTGGCTTAGGATTCTGAGTCACAACTTTAAAAATCTTACTGAATTACAACCTCTAGCAAAAAAACCCCAATCAGTTAGAAAGTTGGGAATATTGGAATTTCCTTACTAGTTTAGATCTTAGGTCCACATAAAATACTGTCATGTACACAATGTACCACAGTGGCTAACATAAGCAGCCTTGAGACAGATGTGAGGTAAGCCATCTCCCATATTAGGCTTTACCTGCATTTCTGAAAATTAAGACTTCAAACTGTAACACTTAACATGAATGATTCGGAGAGTTTAAAGAGGTATGATTAAAACACCACACTACATCCCCTTTTTACAACCAAAGCAACGTCTAAACCTTGTCTAAAACATAGCATTCACGGCATCAGCAACCTCTTGTGGAAACAACATGAGTTACAGCTTTTTGAAGGCAGTGTTTCTGACCCTCCCCCTCTATTCCACTTCTAATTCAATTAGATGTTTTCTTCTTCTGATGTTATGAGAACAAAAGCACATTGCTTTCTATACTATTCAATATCCCAGAATTTTTATCATGCAATTTATAAGTTGTATGTCAGCTTCCTACTTTTTCTCTAATCCCCATTCATTGTGTAATCTTCAGATCTTTTTCCTCAGCAAGGTGCAGCAATACTTTCTAGTGGACAATATAAAAGCAAATAAATTTATTTCTCAATTAAGAAATTACCCAGGAGTAATTTAAATATTAATAACAACCCTTTAAAAATCAAATGCTGCAGTAAAATTGTTGGCACTGTAGTTTCTTTGCCAAGAATAGTTTCCACTGATTTGCCTATAGATAGCATCAATATAATATAGCATTAACTTACCTGAGGCCTTCCTGCTCTCCCCATCATTTGCAGAATATCAGTTTCACTGTACTCTTGGAACACTCCTCCAACATAGTGCATTGTGGATTTTATAACCACCAGATGTGCAGGTAGATTGACTCCCATAGCTAAGGTGCTAGTAGTAACTACATCAGATTAAAGTATATTGATTGCAAGGTGAACACCATCGAAATGTCTGGCAGACATTAAACAAGCAGCAGAATAGTGACTAACTCTTGATTCATAAGAGCTCTTATTTTCTAATGAAGTCAGTGGGCATTCTGCACCACAAAGAATTAGATGTAGATTACAGATATGTATTTGCATAACAGTTTCTGTGTATCTGATCATCAGCATTCATTTCTTATCAAATATTCTTTAACAAATTACATCCCAGATATTTTTATTTGAACATTCCTTAACATTTGGAGATAATCCAGAATCCAATCCATCTTCAATATAACACACACACACTGAAGAAACATTATTCATATTTCTTCATGGATACATATTTGAATACAGCCATGATTTCATCTGGCTTTGTAGTAATCAATACCTTTAAGATCTATTTTTTTTAAGTCATCAGTCATTAGCATTGTTTACGTCCATGGTACCGAATGAGAATCACCACCAATACTATTCACAATACTTTACCAATACACATTCTCATATGGAAAACACCAGTCAAGTTTGTGGCAAATTACCTCACAGCCATGTTTTCTAATTCATTTTCTTTAACGAATATCCGGGGTGTCAGGAATTGAACATGGAAAGCGAGCTATACAGGCCAACTGATATAACTATTCTACTAGTAAAATAAAGTATTAAAGAATTATCCAGTTCTTTTTTGAAATGAAAGGAGAACTAAAATTAGTAATTATAGGTGCATCAGGAAAGAATCGTCCAATCTAAACTAAAGGCATAACCACACCATCTTGTGAGAATACTATTGTTTTTCATATTGTGATGGTACGCAATATGGGAAATTTGCCAAAGCAAAATGACCTAACCATAAAAAAGTTGCAAAGAAAGATTACTTACCAGTGCAATCAAAGCTTCAGTCCATGTATGCATGTACACACACAATGTGAGTATATGTACGCTCTATTTCAAGACCAAAGAATTCTTTCCCTTTGCAGTATTTGTGAAAGGTACGTTAAAACCTTACCCCCACCATATTCACAGACATATAAAGTGGAATATGTCCCATACTCTTTCAGTTTCCCCTCAGTTGTAGAAATGTAATTCTAGTATCTCAGACAATTCTGAAATATCAATACAAAATGTAAATTTCAAAGGACTTCGGTACCAATAAGAAACTTTGCATTCTTTCAGTGGTAGTCCATATGTGCATTCACATCGTGCTCAGCTGTGGCACAGGGTCTCACAGTTATTTTTGCAAAGAGCAATTGTAGAACCACAGTCTCCTGAATTTCAGAAATGGCACCGCAGTTGGCAAAGCCATACACAGTGCACCAGACAGCCAAAGTACAGTAGATTGCAGGGATGCAGAGACTTTTTAATGCCATGGACACTGCAACTCTAGTAAGGTTGCTGTATCATGTCAGGGTATCTACCTTAAATTTTCATATTAAGTCATGACCATTGTACAGGAAAGAAAAAAAATCTATGAATCTTTCAGTGTTCTACATGAAATACAAAGACAATTCCCCATAGGGTCTGAATCTTTTTTTACAGAAAAAGAAAGCCTGGATGAGATGAGACAATCATGCGTCAAACAGATACCTTCTCATTTCAGGTAACAGCAGATGGAATATTTCTTAGGAACCTCCCTATCAGTCAAAATACCTTGCATGGGAGTTTGAAAATAGTATCCTGCCCATCTAAGAAGCACAAATGTAAAAGATTACCTTCAGGGAAGCCACTACTGCGAAGGACACAAACAAAGAAAACATCATGTGAACTCTGAGGAAAGACTCACTAGCAGAGTTCCACCTCAACAGGATGGCTCAGTGGTATGAAAAGGAAATGGACATGGCCAGACCTATACAGACATAAGGGAGGATGACCTCCGTGTATGCTGAAAAGAGGAAAAGTTCTATGGTCTTTAGTATCAGTGTGTATATATACTTGCAGGGTGAAAGTGCATGTGAAACATATCTTTATCTGGATTTCACAAAGTAATTCCAAAGGCTAAACAAACTATAGAATCATAAAATATTACCACTTCCAAACTGCAGTCTTCTCAGGATGCATTAACATTTTGAATTCCAAAGTTAAATTTACTTACAAAGTACTGGTAAGTCTCCTGCCGTAAAAGCTCCTTCAATTATTCTTCTGTCAGATATCTCCATACCCGCATGATGATAAGCCACACCACACATTAAAAGATCTGATAATGAAATAATTATATTCATCACTTGACTAAGTTTACTCAAGCAAGTATTCATTCACAGAGCAGAAAAACAGTAGGTTATATTTACCTCTCAGTTTGGAATCTTTCAATGAATTTGCAGACCTCTGTAATCTATACAACACACACACAAAAAGAATACCTCAAAATCACAAAGCAGATTCAGTAATGTAAGTGGAATATACAAAGACACAAGTATGTTTTTAAAATGTAAAAATAAAGCTTCACATGAAACTAGGTACACAGTTACCCCACTAAAGATTGTAAGATGTATTCTTTGACATGTACATTTTTACATACATTCCCATAGTTCTACCGCATTTGCACTTTTTAAGTATGTTCTTAGTTTTCAACTACATGTCAGACTATTAAAAGGACATAGTCTTAAAATAACTTTTAAAAATATACATTCTTTGGAAATTTTCAACCACCACCTTTCCCATCCTTGCAAAGGGAACAAACTGACTCTCTGGGGCAGCTGCTGCAGCATTTCCAGCCCAGTTATCTTTCCAAGTCAGGACCTACAATCTAGATGTGCTGTTCACATAAGGCAAAGACGACCATGTTTGGAGGTCCAAAATCAGGAAGTAGTTTCTGCAGCTGCCGTGACTAGGCAACCCTGAAGTA
This sequence comes from Cariama cristata, assembly GCF_000690535.1. Lineage (NCBI taxonomy): Eukaryota > Metazoa > Chordata > Aves > Cariamiformes > Cariamidae > Cariama > Cariama cristata. Next base: position 40,346 of record NW_009636656.1, on the reverse strand, counting down.
AATACTAATTAATATAGGTCAGGGCTGTATTTACCAAAGGTATCTGATAACGCAAAGACTTCTTATGGCTTAACTTAAAACACTGGTAAGACCACATCCAATTCAACTATTCATATGCTTAATCTTTGCACTACAAGGTCTTACAGGTCCATACGAATTAACATTTGTATGTTAGAAAGCAGCTTTTAGAAATAACTTAAGGTTTGGGAAAAGTACCCTAAAAATCTGAGAAGCAAATAAACTTCCCAAGAAGAGTGCCAGTTTACCAAAAAGAATGTCAACTGTGATGATGATTTTGTTGCAGACACTTCTCTGCTAGAAACTGTATTAGCTCAACAGCTTTCTTCACAGATGTCACAGGTTTACTGAAATACACAAACACTTATTAACAACTCAAATATAAAAATACCTTTGTTTCTGTTCTATACTCAGTAGAAATTTAGCATCTTTTGCAAGAATAGAAGCGGCCTGCTGTACTCCTTTCCTTGTGGCACAAAACTATAAATAAGACAAGATTTTTTTGAATCAACACTTTTAAGAAAGAAACAATTTCAAATGTGATAAAAAAACCTGTTGTACCACAAGTGCTGGTTTTTGTTCCGAGTATGTTTGTATAATACTAGCTATCTTGTAGTTAAGAGTTAAGTCAAATTTGAATTCTGTCTGATTATCACTGCAAGGAAAACCAAGAACAATTTTGCGTAGCTTCACTGGTCGTTGATCCTCATCTATTTTCAGACATACAGCAGGCATCTTACTATCTGAAAGCCATTCCGCAATCTTTAAGAAAAGAAGAAATAGAATAGAAATTATAAATTTCTGCTTTTAAACACACTCTGCTCTAACTGCATCACACAATAATTAACTTAGCTTTTGTCACATGTAAACTATTAACACATTTGACATTGCTTTTATCATGAAAATCACATTCTAAAGGATCAATATAATTCGGACCGAAATCTCAAGTCTGTTGTGATTTGTAGTTAAGAGACAAAAGTCATGGACAGAAATCTAAAACTGAAGCATGTCCATACTTGGCTGATAGTTCCATATGGTTGTAGGTAATTTGTTACATTAATATCAACCTCATAGCTGTCTTCAGCTGACAGCTTCAAAATGACAACTTTGTTCTCAATCTGAATTTGTAACTCCAGGTAAATTTTATAAAATACAACTACATTAATTAAAATACAGTTAAAATGTAACTCTTACATCTTCAGCATTTGGGATTGTTGCAGAAACAGCTACAAATCTCAAGGGAGGAACACTGTCATGGTCACGATTCTCTAAAAGACGCCAAAGAGAAGACTGAACAGTCTTCATCCGACTGACTACAACTTCTAATGTTGCGCCACGGCTTTCATCCTTTATAACATGCACCTATTCGGAATTTTAAAAGATTTGCTAAATATTTCTCCAGTCTATACATGTATTAAATGAATGTTATATTTTCTAAGTTTCCTTTTATCTTCAAGAACAAAACCAGTGCATATAAAACATTGATTTTCTTACTTCATCAATGAGAAACAGTCGTACAAGCTGGACTATAGAGTTGTCTCTCCACCTTCTAGTCATGCTATCCCATTTTTCCTAGGAGAAAAAACGAACACAACAAAACAACAACAGAAGGTGGAAGATGTTTTAAAGGCCAGCATATGCCAGAAGTACAGTACAGGCAGACATGCCAAAACTTTAATAAATCTTTATACAAAATCAGTTAAATTATTTCAAGCTAATGCCATGTATGTTTCATCTGGCACATTATTATATTACTAACTATTGGTTACATGAAGTAATAGTATGCACAGCAGTGTGCAGGCAAAAAGGATCATAAAATTACCACTTATTACAAAAGAAAGAGCAGTCCTAGTAGCATAGAATTAGTAGACTACTAACGTCTGCTTACTCTAGGTTTTTGTAAGAACTGGGATTGAAACCTACAGGTGTAGTGATAATAATGTGAGCGTGATGTATTTCAAATAAATCATCCATCACTGTATCTCCTGTCAGTTCCTTGCAGCTGAGTCCTATAGGTCCAAATTTTTCTTTCCAATCATCAAAACGCTGACTGCAGAGAGCTTTTATTGGAGCCACTAAAAATAACACAAAATAATCAGAATTACATCAGGAAAACCAAATCTTCAACTGTATTGCTAAAGATGCTAAATGCATACATTTTAAAGATGTCTTCTTGAATTTAATTTCCCTAATTTTCAGCTTTGGTCCCAGAACCATAAAATTTGTAACTGGTATTATTATCATTATCCTATTCCACATGCACAGATCAATGTTGAGATTTGGGCCCCAAATCTTCCCTAGCAGCAGAAACAGAACCCTTTAATTAACGTTATTTAAGTTCTCTCTTAATCCTGATTTTTTCCTCAATCCCACATGGAAGCAACCATTCAGCTATCAAAGGCTTTCTCACAGACAGAAGAAACCACAGGAAATACAACTTTTCTAATGGAAGAATATACAAATATCAATCTTCTTCCAGTTCAGAATGATTTGAGCACTCTGTATTCAGAGAGAAAAGGGGTTATAAATGTGAAACCATCCACGAGCAAGAGATAGAATACCAGAAGAAATCAAAATCTATCTAAACCAAATGTACAGTTAAGTGCAATCAGGGTCATACTGAGCAGCTAACAGTTCTGATGCTGGTTCTCATGAACAGACTCCTAAAACAATCTATTTCTTCATATATTTTTTTTTTTCCTGAGGATACATACTATACTTTTGCAGATGGAGGTTGATTTCTAGAAATCAGAAGTAATTCTCTACAAGGACTGATACTAGCAACACATGAAGTCTATATTGGACGGGTAATCTATATGGAAATTGCAGTGATTGAAGTGAAAGAAGAAGTGATCTACATATGATCCGAAAAACAGCAGTAATAAAATAGATCTTGCAGTGATTACATTCTAGGCTAGTTACAGCCACTGGAATACAAACCATTTCTGCGTATGAGCTGACAAGTGATCCCCAAGATGAAGAGATTTAAAGAACTAGTTTCTGCTTCAGAAGGAGGTGTAAAATCTCATAAGCATACCAGTGGTCTATAAAGCAGGGGACATCACTAGCTCCAGAAAACTGATGAAGCTACCAGCAAGTAACTCACAAAATTGCATAAGTAATAATCTTTTGCTATGCAAGAATGCAAGAAGCTAGTGATTGCTCCTGGAACTTTAGTCACCAATCCTTACCATGTGTTAAAGCTACCAGGAAACAACTCTAATTCATACAACTACTGCAAGCTAATTCACATACATTGGGCCACTGACAAACCAGGTACCAGAGCACACTCCAGCAGTACATAATCTGATTAACACCACTGTTCCACCATTCAGAAAACTGACATGTCTCCTTCTCCATTATTGTTGAACCTGGAAAGGTCAGCAGATCTAATTCCACCAGAAGTAACTGCTTCCTTACTGAAAGTTCCAATCGGCCAATTTGTATCAATTCTACCAAGGCAATCAAAAACATTACAGTACACTGAAATGTTCCACCTTGAACTGCTGGCAGAGAAACTATAATACATGCCTGTTTATACATGATCTGTTTACAATACACAGTAAAATCTAAATCAACAGTAGCTTTATTGTAAGAAATTGAACACATTGGAATTAAAAAAAAAAAATTAGGTTGAAACTTTTGTAAAAATAAAGATTAACCATTAATAGCAAGACTGACAAATATATCACTGTATGAATTAATTAAAACTGGGACAAAACCACCAATTTAATCTGATTTCCACGATATGAACTCAATTCTTCAGGAACGAAAGAAAAAAAAGTGTAATGGTTGTGACTATGTTCAAGTATTTTCATTAGTTCCTATAGAGATCAAATAAATTCATGAAGATCACAGCTCTGTTGCCTCTGAACTAGTAGACGGAAAGGAACAGTTAGCATGAAACCTTGCCAGGCAAGTGAATATTGGAAAATTTGATCCTCATCTCAGAGCAACAGGCAGGCATACAAAAGATACTTCATGATTTCTGGCTCTGTCATGAAGAATTTGTTTTAGTTTCCTTTGCTTCCTTCTTCCCTTTTCATGTACACCTTGCCTTCTTAGAGGACAAACTTTCCACAAGATTTTTTAATTTTTCTTTGTATAGACAATGCTGAACACTACAATTAACAGTGCTGTTAAATACTAATAGTTACAATGGTATCACAAATAAACAAACCCTAAAAGCAACAACTTTTAAAAGAATGAAGTAGGTCACAATTTCTTAACATATTTAATTTCAATATTATTAAAACACTCACTTTAGATCTCCACATTTACAGAATGACATTTTCTACTGCTGTCACCAAAATGTTTAAAGCTGTATAATACTTACTGTAAACAACTTTAATATTTAACCAAGGCAGTGGGGCTTCCATGAGTAACCTGGTAATAGCTAGCTCAAACATTACAGTTTTTCCAGAACCAGTCGGAGCACAAATCACAAAATTCCTATCTGTATAAAGAAGCTAGGAAAGAATTGCAAAGTAGTAAATATAACACAACTATCCATTGTACCTAGTCATACATTTCAAAAGCATTGTCTAGGGGAAAACAACACAAGGAAATTATTATTACATTGATATATGTAATCCTCTAAGAAATTTTGTATTAGATGTGAACTTTTAGAGCAAAAGAAAGAACATCTGCTACACATCCGCCCCAGAAACATAAATAAGATACTGTTCATCTACAGTTATTATGTAATGAAGTCTACCATTCTGCAACAAACAAAAAAAATCCAATATCTAGCCTTAGATGACATTAATATAGAATCACTGTCAATGTCCAACTGCAACCAAACATAGGCTTATTAGAAAGAGGTATTTTGTGCTCAAATTCAAAGTGCAATTTGTTTTCTTTCTGTAATTCAATCTGCATTCAAAATTCCAACATTGTTGAATATATAACATTTTAATAGAACGTTAAGTTTTCAATAATGACGAAAGTAGGTTTTGTATGACTGTTTCCTTCCTTCCTTCCCCCACATTCTATCCTCCACCATCTTAGAAGTGAGGTACGTCCACGTCAGGTTCCCTCATTTTTCTCTGACCAAGCTGACTCTACCCTCCTTCCTCCTCTGCAGTGTCACTCACCCACCCTCCCTCCATGCAGCACGCTCTGCACAGCTTCGCTTCCTTCCTTCCCTCCCAACTCCTCATGGATTCTACTATTTTTGGGTCCTTCCCCTCTCCTTAATGCTCTAAAGCTATTTCTAGGAGCTCACAAGGATGAATGGGAATCACCTAGTACTTGATTTATAAATAACTGTAGCAATGACTGACACTGACTGTACTGCTGAACAGCTGCAGGAATTATCTGTGTTCTTCACCTACCATTCCCAGTTTTCCAATGCTCATAAAGATCAATGAATTATGAATGCTATACAAATACAAAATTTTCCCTGATTTTTGTTAAATAATCCTTTGTAACACTCACTGTGAATCAATCAGAGAAATTCTACCAAGTTGAATGCTTACAACTCATTTCTTGGAACCAGAGAGTTGCTATCAGGTTGAATTTTGCAAGTTTAACCAATTAAAAAACATACACAGGACCATTATCTTTTTAATATGGTGATTTCTCTTAATTTTTTAACAACATGTCAAGTCTTATACATGATTGATAAGCAAACCTTGTCCTTCCTGGTACCTTAGAAGCAAGTGTATATTTAGGAATACCAATACATGAGTAGTTAAAATAAAATAATTTTTTTTTTCTTTAAACTATTGCCCTGAGAGCTCTGTTTTTGCAACTTTCATGAAAGTAAATCTTGCTTACAGCTGCAGTTTTCCATTACTCTAGGAACAAAGAGTCACACAAGATTATTTTACAGGTCAATATGATATATAACTCTCATCAGAAGATAAACACAAATTTGAAAGTAAGGAAAAACACTCCAAATCTATGCATAAAACTAAAAATGTAAGGAAAAAAAATCAAAAATATAGCTCCCCCATATGATTTAAATACAACATTATTCTGTTCATACAAGCACCATTCTTAAAAACTTTTCTTTATAAAACACTACTTAGTGGTTAAGAAATTTAAACAAAAACACTTGCAACATCAAAAGTAGCTTAAAAAACATGCTTAGAAATGTTTGTGAATGACACTGGGACTTCCCCTAGAGTTGAATAAAAATTTCAAATGCTCTGTTGAAGACTCTGATGGAACCTGTATATCCTCTCTGCACATCTATAATACAATCTTTCTCAAATTGGTTGCTTTCAAAATAAGTTTTGGGTTTTAAAGAAAGAGCATAGCTGATAAAAAGGGCACAGACAAACATCACTTCTTCAAAAGGACAACCTTCTCTAAAGTTCTGCTTTTCTTAATCTTCCTGTGAAAATCATTAAAAAAAATATTACTAATCTATATGCACAAATACACATATAATTCACATCTTCACACACGTGTATTTAAAACTGAGGAAAACATTTTTAGAAGTTCTTCTAGTCTCTTCTCCCAGCTAAGCACAACCCTGCTCAACTGTTCCAGGAAGAGGTTCTAGATATATTACAATTTTCTAACCCCTTTTAAGTTCTGAATATCAAAGTATCATTTAAATTTATCTATGAAATACTACTTGCAGTTGCAGCTAATGTTTCATACTTACATCATCCAAAGCTTTAGACTGTGCATAGTTAAAATAGGGGAACTCCTTAAAAATACTTCTAAATTGGGTTGCTTGACAACATTAAGGAATTTAAATTGAGTGAAAATTATAAAATTTATTTTAGAACTGTAAATGCATCTTTCTTGTAATTTAAATGCAATCTTAAAACACATGCAAAAATTTTTCACTGATACAGGCTTGTAAAAAATAATAAAAAAGTAACCTATTAAATGATTTAGCAGTTTTATTTAGATTCTTAGTGTGCCATATATTCCACTTCACCAAAAAAACCCCACTACCTATTTGAGAGGTGTCAGGATTACACCAATAATCAAGAACCTCCTCCCTGGCACAGGCTTCATGGAATGGTATACAACTATGGAACCTGAAACTGCAAAGGACAAAAGCTTTATTCTACACTGAAGACCAGATACAAGGGCAAGCAGAGCATGCTGTTAGCGTATCTAAAGTGTAAATGGTCACATTATATCGTAATATAACACAAATCAGTTACCATAATATGGTTTGTCCAGTCATAACAGTAGCAAAGAAATTCACCTATGAACTGTTAGTGCTGACAGTAGTTTTAAAGGTATTTTCAATTGCTAACATTGCGTATTCCTATCTAAATAACATTCTTATCTAAAATATGGGTAAGAGGAAAAGAGAGTATTGTTGTATTACAAATCCAAATGAGTGACTGGACTTGCATTGAAGCCACACAAGCAGACTAACTGTAACCATCTGATCAGGCTGAGGATGCACACACAGTCAGACATAACACCAACAGTAACAAGAACAAGGAACTGCTGAGGCCTCAGATTGATGTTACATTAAAAGACCAAATAAACAGGAAAACAAAAAGGAGTAAAACAAGAAATAAAAGTAGTTAAATATAAATGTTAAAAAATGGGTAAAGATAAGCAAGTAATATCAGACTAAAGAAAATAAGGATTTTTTTAAAAAGACTTCTCTAAATAAGTGATCTATTTTCAAAATGCACAACATTGACTACCTGTAATTGGCAAATTCAGAACAATGGACTCCTTACTAATTTTGGAAATTATGACACTTCTTAAAGCTATTCACATGAATTTAAGTTGCCTAAATTTAGACACTTCCTCTTCCTGATATTTAACCTACCATTTGACAGGTTCCTAGAAACAAAATATTGAAAAAACAGTGTAAAAAAAGCAAAAAGGAAGTTTGACACATACAGATGGATGGTTAATTATGTTACGGGATCAAGGCAGGGCCAAGAAGGAAAACTATTGTAAAAATCTGCTTAAAGAATGGAAATATACTGTAGGGAACTATAACATAAATACAGACCTATAAGGAATACATGAAGTTTCTTTTATCCTGAGAAAATGGGACAAAAGGTAAGGTTCAGTTTTCCTAATGAGCCTTTAATTCACTTTTCCTTTATATAAAGTATAAGTGGATATAGGTGTATATGTGTCTTTGTATATAAAACCTGCCTGAAATAAACATGAAAACTAAAAATTTTACATTGTAAAAATACACAGATTTGAGGATAAAATTTGAATGTTTGAAATAAAAATAAATTTGCTTAGCAATGAATGATCTATAAGTTATCCTATTTTCATTCTAGCTTTGGTAGTCCAAAGGGTAAACATCTATTCATCATTTGACTCCCAGCATTACGTTACAAATCAAAACTATTACAGTGTAATGAATGAGTTCCTATGGCTACAAATTAAACACTATAATTTTGTAAATGTAAAAGCATTGTAATAAAATCAGTAAATCAGATACAGCAAATACAAGGATACGTATTTCTGTAACAGCCCTCAAAATTTCCAATTTTCTTCCTGTAGTTCCTAAAGAAATAAAGTAGTAAATTTATAAAACCATATTTGTTTTCAAACAGTAACCATGAAAAATATCTTCCTGACCCCAAGCTATGTGTTCTGTGAGGAGCTGCAAGGCTGTAACAAGGTCCAGCTGATAAAGAAGGCGCTGACAGAATAGGACAGGGAGGTCACAAGCTTATAATTTGAAAGGACCATCTTGGTGGACCTTTGCTGAACTCACTCCATTTTAAGGATTTCTTGCCTGTACTACAGGCTCAAAACCTGACACAGTATCTAGATGCAATCTCAAAAGTGCCAAGAAGGGGATAATCACTTCCCTCAACTTCCTGGCTTTGCTCCTGTTAAGAAAGCCCAGGATGCTGTCGGCCTTCATTACTGCTGGGGCACACTGCTCCCCCACGTTCAGTGAGCTGTTCACCAGACCCCAGACACTTTTCTGCAGAGCTGCCCTGAGCCAGTCCAACCCAGGGGAACCCCAGGGCTTCTTCTCCTTCCCTCAGGCAGGACTCTGCATTCATTCCTCCTGAATTTCATGAGACCCCTGGCAGCTCCGTCCTCCAGGACAGACCCCTGCAGAACTCCACTTGTGGCAGGCATGTGGGCAGTGTGACCCATTAACCACCAGCCTCTGAGCCTGACTATCCAACCATTTTTTTCACCCATGCAGTTGTCCATCCATTCCTAATGTCCTAACTTGGATACAAGAATGTTCTTGAATACAGTGTTTCTCAACCATTCTACGATTCTATGAAAAGCCTTGCTGAAGTCAAAGTAAATGACATCCACTGCTCTCCCCTCACCCACAAATCTTGTCACCATTGCTCAGAAGGCAATCAGACAGGAATAATGTTTTCCATTCCTGACCAGCCTCCAAATTCCATCCTCCAAATCCCCCTGCCCTACAATCTCCTGCTAGAACTATTTTTCTATTCTGTATTTCTGTAGCAGTTAGCCAGGTACACAAGGTACAATACACAGATGCAATGAATCCCTGTCCCCAAAAGCTTAAAACCTAGAAATAAACCACACATATTTAAAAACTATTAAAAACTAATTTCTAAACCAAGTAGTTTATCATTGCATCAAAATTCTCACCACTTTCCTCCATTTTCCAGATTTTTCCTATTTAAAATCTATTTCTACAAAGATACAAGTATGAGCCACATCACAAATAAACATTTCATTTTCCATTTCCGGTTTCAAATGAAGATGAGACGGTTTACCACATGAAGGGACAAGGCTGTTCTTTTTCAAATTGTTTAGGGGACTGATTTGAAGTGACATTTTCAAAAAGGTTTACATCACTTGGCACTTTTGAAAATGTGACTCTTCTTCATAAATCATTTACCCAGCTCATATTAAACAACAATGCAATTAAGTTCCACAGAATTGCAATACCTTCTATCAAGTTTAGCCAATTATCTCACCTTGAGCTGGTGGGAAAATGTTCTTCACTCTACCTCAGATCATGGATATCCATTATTAGTATATAGCAAAGACAGACATTGGACTATTTTTCTTGAAATAGAGTAATAATTACCTGTCATATCCAGAATCTCTGAAGCACTAGAAAATGACTTCATTTTAATTCCATTTTTAGACGCAATGTCTCCATCCTTTACCCTATGCAGAGTAAAATCTGAGTCTTTAGTTATTGGAGCATGATGATTATTTCTCCATAAAACTTTTTTCACTTCTTTCATGTTTTCACTTGTATTTCAGTACGTATAAATTTCTTTTACATCAATAGAACTATCTTTAAATACTGTATATAAATAATGTATTTTTGCACATATAACCAGACATTTTAAATAAGCTGCAAAAGATCCAGGATTTTCATCAGTTTGTTGTAATGTTACACAGTTTCTCTAATATTTGAAAAAGATGTATAATTGTATTAGAAGCAGAACTAGTAAGATACAATCATATGAAAGTTTGTATCTAACCTGATTTGATCTGACACTCTTCTACCTGAAGAAGACCCCTTTCAAGACACATTTTAACTTTACTTTCATTCTAGAAAGAACCTGAAAGAACTGCCTGACCAGATGGGCTCTGAATCCCAATAGCAGATTAAGTGTCAATCTCTGCATAATCAAAAACAATGAACATATACAAGTTCTGAGGAATGAGAATAGCTGGGCATGGAAGAGGAGTTTATCTGTAAAACCTCTCCTCCCAGGCAGCACTGAAATCATACTGAGAACTGCTCAAGATATTCCTGGCTGGCTGATTGCTACTCTGAAAAGCAAGTGATCTTAGCCTTCTTGCTTGTTACCATGTGGGTAAAGAACTCAGAATAGTATTTTGAAAAACCTTTGTTATCTAACAATTTCTTTAAAATGAAAGCAACAAACCTTATCCTTACTTTTCTCCTAAGAGGCTGAGCTCAGGACACATTTAATTACAGTACTAAAATATTGCCAAAAGGAAACATCCTTTTTCCTTATGCTGAAAAGAATTACTGCCTGGAGCCCTGTTAAAGTGCCTTCAATTGAAGGATCCAAAACCTTGCGTTTAACAAATGTATCTAAAATAATCATATGATTCTGACAGTTGATAAATTATCAGAATTGCCTAGATGCGTACCTTTTTCTTAAGGTTGAATGTACACTCTCATCATCACTGTTTTCTGGAAGATTAGGTACCATTTTATTTTGTGAAAAATTTGCACCAGGTTGCTGAGAAACCCCTGTTCCTGTTTTAGATTTATCTTGGTCAGAAGAGAGAAACAATGAAACCATTTTCAGACTTTCATGCTGAAAACTAATTTTTTCTTTTTCTTCTACACTTAATTGGAGCACTTCTTCAGAGGCTATGCCAAAATGAACAAGTGCTGGTGATTCATCATTTACTTCCTCAGCGTTACACTTACATTGTTGTATAAACTTCTGGTGCTTTCTCCCTCCTACAAAAACAATAGATTATTATTTCTATTAATATTAATATTCCTATTCACAGTAATTTTATTAAATCTCTTCCACATAGAATAAGCCAAATTCACATATATTATATGAACTGATATTTCTACCTTATTGCAAGTGTTAGTGTATATTTTATGACTCATGCTGATGAATGCAATGCATCTGTTGTCCATTAAAAAGTTTTTAACATAGAGTCACTTTCTATGCTTCCTATACAAAGTAATGGAGCAAAACTATTCCTCAGAACTATGAAGTAGTTTGTAAGATAGAAACTCTTCACCCTGTCCCAGAATAAAAATGGTCTTTTTTAAAAAATGACACAATGACCAAGCTTGAAGTTTCTACTACAAATAGGTGTGAGATAAACCCTGCAATCTCAACTGTCAAAATTCGTAACGATGTTGGTGACAGGCTGGTTTCATAGTCATCTTGGTTAATTATCACATTTTGCAGGGTTAGTTCTCAATAGGATCAGTGTCCTGATCTGGCTGACCATACACGTATTGCTGTCAGTAAAAGGAAGGCAAGAGCAAAAATAAGCAATTGAATGCAACAAGACTACAGAACAGCTCTATTCTGCAGCCTGTTAATTTCAGTGTTATCCATCTAGAAACTTAAAATTACAATGGCCTGTTTGTGACATAATCCCAACAGTTCTAATTCTGCAAACATCAGAAAGCTTATTTGAATTATTAGTTCTTAATGGAATTGCTCTTCCATAAAGTAGAAAAAAACCCTTCTGTTTTAACAATGCAATTCCTAAATAGAGAATATCATAAATCAGCACAGCAGCTAAGAAACGCAGAAAACTAATTGATAGAGATAAAGCAACCAAATTCTTTAAAATCAATTTCCTTAGGGTGATCATGAATGTCTAGATGGAAGGAATACTCCACTTCGCAGCAATCAATGGCCAGATTCATATTTGGCCTCCTGAATAGCAATTTGAAAAAAGCTCCAAATAGAAAGAAGAAAGTTAGGATCATATAAACTCTGTTTTCTGTGGGTGAGAGACAGGTCATCAGACTCATGTATTGCACTGTGCTCTTACAGCTGCTTCCCACTGTGTTACGATGCTTCGTGGAACAATGGGGAGTAGCTGAAATTTCAATCATACTCGTTACCTTGCCTGCTTCTGCACAGTAAACTTGTAGCCTGTATATGCCCAAAGAGGACTTCTGATACTCCAAACATATGTAAGATCATCACTCTCAACTAAAATACATTCTTTGTCTATATTTGCATACCTAGAATATTTCGAATTTCACAGCATTAAAAGAAAGAGGAGGAATTATCTGTCAAGCTAATTATTTGTTAAGCCATTCAAAATGAATGTCAAATATTACGGTTTAGTGGGATTTGGCAGTGTTGGGCTTACGGTTGGACTCGATGACCTTAAAGGTCTTTTCCAACCTAAGTGATTCTATGAATCTATTCTATGATATTTTACCCATATGAGCGCTGGCTGTGTTTTTTTCCAGTTCCCTCTGTAACTCCTCTGCAGCTGGAATTTCAGCAATAGCTGGAGCAGGTGCAATACACCAAATCTTAGGCTCTTCATTTTCTAGATACCTATTTTTAACAGGCAAATATAAGGTAAAAGCATTCTTTAAGCACCCTCCACAACATCTAGATCGAAATCACTAATCATAAATAACCTACTGTTTCTCATGCTAAAAATAGTCTTATTTTTTAATTAATGTGATTTTGAATCACAAAAAAATTGAGTCAAAACTTCTGCTAACCCGTATTTCTTATAGCCCTAAGATACACCACATCATTCAAACTTCAGTCTGGAAAAACATTTCTGAGTACGGGTTATGAACCTGGAAATTTCTAGCTCCACATTTCTATTGGTAGACAGAAAAGGGAGTTATCAAAAAAAATTCTGCTGTAAAACGATTCAGAGTGTGAAAAAACTTGCAAAACAATTATATATATTTTACAATAAAGATTTACCTTTGTCTTGTATCTGGTCTTTCATAAAACAAATTATCCAATGAAAAGACTATGTCTGCAGAGTTGAACATTTTTAGATCAAATATGAAGTCTCTTAATCCTCAAAAGGCAGCACAATGAACTGTGAAACTGAAATTACTAGAAATGAACCTGTATAAGCCATAGAAAATTTATTAGTTATAAGTGCAAATACTTAATTTCTACATTTTTTCCTTCTAGAGCTCTTGCCTGCATCCTGAATTCTTCTTCAAAAAGAGAATCTCTCTCCTGATAACATATGGTTCCTACTACCTATGACCAAAAAATCCTGTAGGACAGCACTTTAAACAACCTTTACATTACCATGACATGTCAGGAGGGAAAGTTGAAAGAGTAAGTAAGAGTGAAGATCCAGATAAAGTCTATGTTAAATTATTTAATTTCTAAGAATAATGCTAAGAATCTTTTCTACAACTGCAGACTATATATTTTTTTCTCAAATTGTTTCTGTTCTCATGGAAAAATACAATCTGTCTTATGATCAGATTCTGTCAATTTTCACAAAATAAAATTATTCTATTATCTAAAAAAAGGCAATTATTTTAATTTACAAGCAAATCAGATTTTTTTTTTTTACTTATATGCAAATTGCTTACCTGGATAATTGGAGTATGGGCCCAACTCCTTAATGTTGTTAACAGGTTTGTTCTGAAATATTAGGACCAGAGATTATTTCTAAATTATCTATCATATACACCAGTTTTAAAAATACTCCAGTTATTTTAAATGTTTTTCATTTAGCAGTAACTCTAGGCATCAGACATTTTTTCTTTATGTGTTTTTGTTGAGAAGTTTCACAGCTCTTAATTTTGTTTAAGGATAACTTCAAAAAGCAAAGATCTCACTAAAAGAATACCACAGAAAGGATTTTATAAGTCAAAAATCTTAAATTCACTGAAACAAGTGGTAATATACCAAATGAACTTCAACAAAGTCTATAAAACTCAATAAAGGCCAAATCTAGTGATGAAACAACAAAGCAAAGCTACCTTCTTTACCTACAGAGCTAAACCAAAGGTGACACTTTTTTTGTACTCCAGCATCTCATTAATAACATAAGAAAAAAATCTTTTAGAGTGCTTTGCAAATAGGATTCAGGTTTACTTTATTATTGTATACTGTCAGCTGTGAATCAAAAATTTTAAAAATATTTTTCTTCCACAGAAGTTGTAAAATTTCAAATATTCCAGAGAAATGTTTCAAATTTAAAACAGAAAACATTTCACAATACCAGCTGAATATACAGCATGTAATCAAAACTGGCTGTGAAGACAGTGAAGAAGATAGGTTTTAGAACTTCAAACAAGGAATCTGTCAATGCGCCTTTTACATTCCTTTTCAGAGTGAGTCTGCAACACCACTTATGCCACTCCCACATCACCAGGTTTTGCCACTTTTTCCTTCACACTAATAAATCTAGAATTTAGAAATCACACTAATAAATCAAACAAAGCTGGTTAATTTTGCGACCATGTTTTTGCATGTTTTTGATGTCAGTAATCTAAAGCAGGAGTTCTCAGGCTCGGCTATCAGTAGTGGCAGCAGAAAGCATCTGTCAGGAGCACTATCAAGTTGTTGCTATTCAAGTAGTAATTATCTGCACTAAGTGGTTATCCAACTGAATAACCACCACTCCATCAGCTCCAAGGAGCTGCAAGCACTGCACACCAGTATGAAAAGGTTTTCATACCTCAGGTAGGGAAGAGTCAATCTATGATAATGGAACTTCTATTTAAATAACTTGGATTTATTAGTCCCATGCTTGAGCAGTCTTTGTTATACACAATATTTAATCTCCCAGGCCCTTCAGGCCCCTGCTCTCTATATGTCATTTATTCTTTGGCTGGCTCCATTAATTCCAATTGCTTGATAATGTAAATAAAAATTATAGGAGATGTCATGGTCATTCTAAGAGACTGGAAAACCCTGGCACAGCACTCCTGTAGGCCGTTCAGCATTCACCCACCTGCTTGCTGGCTGTCAGCTGGGACATCCCCTTCAAAATCCCCAGTCAAGAAATAAGTGAAAAAGTCTCTCAGACTTTAAAAAAAAAAAGG
>NW_009636656.1:24401-24881 GCF_000690535.1 Cariama cristata | reverse complement strand
ACACATCTCCAAGATGGACAGGAATCAAAGGGTCTTTCCCATACTCTCAATGCTGTTTGAGAGCACAGGGATTCAAGATGGCAGAATGAGGGAGATGAGTAGGTGTTTGCAGGAGCAGCACAAAATCATTGATTCACACTTACAAAGAGATGTTGGCCTGCTCCTGTAAGCAAAGACCTCTCATGTATCTGCTTTAAGAAACAGCTTATTATTGACTTACTACAAACGCTGCAAGCCACAAGGGGATTTGCTCAGTTTTGAAGCTCCTTTGCTTTTCACTTCCCTCCTAAAACCAAATCCGTTCCTCAGACCTCAGTGTTCTCTCCAGGGGGCCCAAAGTGAAAGTCGCAACCTTCAGGGGTGCCAACCCAAACAAACTGCAACTGCTCGCTCCCAGCTGAGGACCAGGTGCCCTGAAAGGGCAGAGGGCACCCCCGCCTCACAGCTCTCCTTCCCCGCTCTCGCCAGCCCCTACGCCCC